>NC_065451.1:43217750-43525065 GCF_917563875.1 Diabrotica virgifera virgifera | reverse complement strand
TGCTCCCAGTTGTGATACAACAAGATTTAAGTAATGATCAACAATACCTTTATAACATTTGTCTGGTAATTAACGCGGGATATTGCCAAGAAAGCTTAGCGAATAAAACACCTGGAAAAATGAGTCATGCTCGCTGACTTACAACAGCTAATAGGTTGTTACGGTTATATGTGTCTACAAATGACCCCTCCGAAAATTTAAGAGTGCTTGTAAAGTTCATTATAAAAGTATATGCGCCAATGTGGTTCCAAGTTAAATCTAAACCCGTAATAGAATACGGTGCAATACATTTATGGAATGCGATTAAAGCATCAAGAGAACTTCCAGGTAATGTGCAAAATATATTTCAGAGGGTAATTTCAACCAACTCATATTTTCTGCACCCTGAAAATTTACTCTTAGCAATGCTTTTTATTCTCGTGATCATGTTGAGAACTAGCAGTGCGTCGAATTATTAAAGCTAGAAAACAAAAATCAACAGAACTTGTACGATATTTTAAAATTCCAGACATACAGTTTGACGCTGATGATTATATTTTTTTAATTGATTGGCAAAAGTGTTTTTTATCAGAGCCTCCTTTAACAACGAAGCTTACTGACGATTTCCTTCTTAAGCTAATCAAGGATAAAAGGGCACCCGACTTTATTGACAAATTCCCATGTCACACACAAGCCGTAGAACGGTGTGTGAAAATCGTAACAGAGGCTTCGGAAAAAGTATGTGGAGAAACGACAAGAGACGGCTATATTAGGGCGAAACTAAATGCTAGAAAAAAGTTACCAGAATTTGAAAACAAAAATCAGTATTTTAAAACAGAAGATTTAAAATAGAAAAATAAGACAGGTGGGTGGGAGGGAGGAGCTTGAGGTGTAGCTACCTCCACCACGTGGTAAGCTCTGGGTTGGTTTGATCTATTAAAGTATTTTTTTGCAATGCAAATAAAAATTAATTACAAACAGTACATTTAAATGATCAAATAAAGCGAAATGCTACACAAACTAGTCTCTCTTTGATATTTTCACTACACTTAAACTTTGCGGGGCGCAGTTTAAAATTCAGATATCCATTTTATTTTTTAACAGCTTACTTTTGGACAATATTTGAAAGGATTTTTTCACTACGAAAATAATCAGTAAACGAAAAAAAAAATTGGGCCCTTGGGGGCCCCAGGGGCGCGGCTAAAAATTCGAATACCGGCCTGAGTTTTTTTCTGTCTTATTTTTATTACAAAAGACAAATTTTTTACTATACGGAGTTCCACTTTTACAAAAAAAATTTTTTTTGCCCATTTCGGCCCAGGCTAATCTACACTAAGCCATTTAGTGCACATAGTTATCATGATACAATTTTTATTTTGTCCTCCGCACCCATCTGCAAAAAGTCGTACAGTGCGTATATCGTCATCGAAGTTTGTATGGCAAAGCTTGTGATAAACGGCACTGGCTATTTCATTTGCTTCCTTTAAATGTTGATCTTCTGTCCATGTATACAAAAAAAAAAATTTCCTTTGTCAACGGCGAATGGGATGAACCTGTTACAGCAGCAAAATGGTACGTGTATAACTGCCGGCTGTAATAAACAGACTGATCAGGAATCTTCAGCATTAGCTTGATTCTTTTAACAATCAAAGGATATGGTTTTAAGGCCTTGCTTTTCCTCTTGAAGTAAACTAAAAAAAAGCTTTTGCTCGTAACTTATGTATGCGTTTTTCGGTTAATAATGTATTTTTAAGTTCATTGTTTTTTTCAACCTTTATCTTTTCTGTTAACTGAAGGCACGTAGAACAAACATCAGTTATTGGGGAACCAAAGCCAATATTGTAGCAGGTATTAAAAATATGCCGAAAGTAACCTTTTTTACTGCAACACATAAATCACGCTCTACTTCTTGGCAATATAGTCGAAACATTTTTGAAATATTTAAATCGGATGATAAATACGTTCGATTAGTTTGTTTTGCCTCTGCAGTAGTGACCTTCAATAGCTTTAAATTTTTCTATAAACTTCATTACACAAGATCGTTGTTTAGCAAACTTTGTCAAACATGATGTCTCCTTAACACACCGAGTACTCTGTTTTTTTTTTACTTTTAGAATATTCAGAAAGGCTTGTTGACAAACAGGTATTTTTTTGTTAGACTTAGAAATGTTATTTAACTTAGTATTGTATTTAAAATTTTTTTACCCGTGTTGAGCTGCCCCCCCCCCCACTTGCAAAAATTACCAGGAAAAATTACCACTTGCAGTGACCAGGAATTTAATACTTTGCCGGGGAGGGGGGGGGGGCTGAGTCAGCCCCCCCCACTACTTAAAAATAGGAATATTGAATCGGTTTTTGCGGCAGAATTACGAGCTATTTATGAGCTCTTGAAATTATATAGTTTCGATTTTTGAGCTCATCCCCTTCACCCCCCAAACAACCCTTTAATTGATTTAACTTAAGAGAAAAATGCTGAGAAAACTTAAAATATATCGTATTGCGGATAGAATTCCTATAGCTTATATACTCTAAGAATACACTATTAAATCACGTGCATTTCGATTATTGAGCTACAACCCCTACGCAAGAAAACCACCCTATCTTCCCGGCTTAAGAGAAAGTTGTACTTAAAACGCATTAAATTAATTATTTGGCGACTACATATCATTTAATAATTTATAAGCTTCCAAATTACGCGCATTTAGATCAGTAAATTGCAATTTATTTTGTATAGTGCAGTCACTGAAGGTAAAAATCAACGATTACCTTCAATTTCGGTGAACCTTCATCAATTTTCACGAAAATGGGTCAGTGGTTAGAGGATCCGTCAAGAAACAAAGGTGACATGGTACCACCTTGCACCTTTACCCTGAGGGTGGATACCGCCCCTTCCCAGGGGTGAAGATTATTTTATAAAAAATAACTGCACAAATCAATAAAGGAACAAATTAAGAGCAAAATTTATTATATAAAGTTATTAAAATAAGTCAATACTTTTTAAGTTATTAAAGATCAAAGATTTTAATTATTCGTGAAAAAAATGCATGTTTTGAAGCGGTTTTTCGTAAATCACTGAAAAACTGTAAGTTTTTCCAAAAAAGTTAATAGTAGTTTAATTGGTATAGCTTATATTCTAAGAATAAACTCTTAAATCACGCGCCTTTCGATTATAGAGCTACAACCCCTTCGCAAGGAAACCATCCCATATTCCCGGCTTAAGAGAGAGTTCTACTTAAAATAATTTAAAATAAATATTTGGCGACTACATATCGTTTAATAACTTATGAGCTCGCAAAATATACGCATCTCAATTATTGAATTGCCATTTTCTTTCTATAGTGCAGTCACTGAAGGTAAAAATCAACTATGACCTTGACAATTGACAATAACAACTTGCGGTTTTGGCCTGTGGTATATGTCACACCTTCTTGGGGGTGAAAATTACTTCATTAAAAATAACCCCACAAATCGAGAGAGGGGCAAATTGTAAGCAAAATTTGTTATATAATGTTATTAAAATAAATCAATACTTTTTGAAAAAAAAACTCATACAGAAGTAAAAAACTTCGAGATGTATTCTGATATAAAATCGTTTATTTAGAAACTATCTAAAATGTCATGGATTGCAAAACGTTTTCGTTCTAATACAGAACATCTTTAGTGCATTCTGCCGAGTAATTTGAAACTAGCACACTGTATATAGTGGTAACCCCATAATATATGGTTTACATAATATAATTTGGTAAAATTTTATGACTACAAGTCGATGTTGATAGATATAATGGAACACATGCTAAAAGGGCACCTTGTTTCCCTGCTCGAAGATGCTAGGTACTTGCCAATTCAATGGGTACAGACCAACACAAAAATTAGAATATTTGATCTTTAATAACTCAAAAAGTATTGATTTATTTTAATAACATTATATAACAAATTTTGCTTAGAATTTGTCCCTCTCTTGATTTGTGGGGTTATTTTTAATAAAGTAATTTTCACCCCCGAGAAGGGGTGACATATACTCCCGGCTAAGTTGTTATTGTTAATTTTCTTTCTTGACGTATCCTCTATCCGCTCACCAATTTTCGTGAAAATGAATGGATATTTACCGAAATCGAAGGTCATAGTTGATTTTTACCTTCAGTGACTGCACTATGGAAAGAAAATGGCAATTTAATAATTAAGATGCGTATATTTTGCGAGCTCATAAATTATTAAACGATATCTAGTCGCCAAATAATTAATTTAAATTATTCTAAGTACAACTCTCTCTTAAGCCGGAAATATGGGATGGTTTTCTTGCGAAGGGGTTGTAGCTCAATAATCGAAAGGCGCGTGATTTAAGAGTTTACTCTTAGAATATAAGCTATACGAATTAAACTACTATTAACTTTTTTGTAAAAACTTACAGTTTTTCAGTGATTTACGAAAAACCGCTTCAAAACATGCATTTTTTTCACGAATAATTAAAATATTTAATCTTTAATAACTTAAAAAGTATTGACTTATTTTAATAACTTTATATAATAAATTTTGCTCTTAATTGGTTCTTTTATTGATTTGTGCAGTTATTTTTTATAAAATAATTTTCACCCCCGGGAAGAGGCGGTATCCACCCTCAGGGTAAAGGCGCAAGGTGGTACCATGTCACCTTTTTTTCTTGACGTATCCTCTAACCACTGACCAATTTTCGTGAAAATCGATGAAGGTTCACCGAAATTGAAGGTTATCGTTGATTTTTACCTTCAGTGACTGCACTATACAAAATAAATTGCAATTTACTGATCTAAATGCTCGTAATTTGGAAGCTTATAAATTATTAAATGATATGTAGTCGCCAAATAATTAATTTAATGCATTTTAAGTACAACTTTCTCTTAAGCCGGGAAGTTAGGGTGGTTTTCTTGCGAAGGGGTTGTAGCTCAATAATCGAAATGCACGTGATTTAATAGTTTATTCTTAGAGTATATAAGCTATAGGAATTATATCCGCAATACGATATATTTTAAGTTTTCTCAGCATTTTTCTCTTAAGTTAAATCAATTAAAGGGTTTTTTGGGGGTGAAGGGGATTAGCTCAAAAATCGAAACTATATAATTTCAAGAGCTCATAAATAGCTCGTAATTCTGCCGCAAAAACCCATTCAATATTCCTATTTTTAAGTAGTGGGGGGGGGGGCTGACTCAGTAGTAGTAAGTATTAAATTCCTGCTCAGTGGAATGAGCTCAAAATTTTAATTTGCGGAATATGAAAGCTCATAAATAGCTCATAAATCAGGGCTATTTGTTTTTTAATTTTTGGAAGTGGGGGGGGGCAGCTCAACACGGGTAATTTTTTTTTATTTTGCATTACCTGTTCGTCCTGACCGTTTTATATTTTTTGTATCGCAAAATTTTATTATACGTTATTAAACGTTTTAACAACTAATTTTAGCTATAAAACTATTTTGATTTTATTAAACAACACAAATTTTGCAAGGCAAACTTCTATTACAACCAAAAGTTTTAGCGGTTTTAACAACACTAACAAACATTTTCACTAACGTCACTTTCTTACCTGACTGTGATTGGTTGCCTCGGATTTGCTGGCATTTGATTTTAACATGTGCTTGCATTTGCTGGATTTTGAAACCAACCCAATATTTCAAATGCAAATTAAGATTAAATTAGGAGGGTTTTGCATCGGAAAACTATAAACTTTTAGAGGGCAAGATTACAAATCGGCTGCCCCAAGTAGAAACACTGTATATCCATTTTTTTTCAAAATCGCTTTTATTGCATTTTTGGATATGGGGTGTTACGAGTATTATCTACCATTTATGAAGAAAAAAAAAAATAAAAAAATTTGCAGAACCACAATTTATGGTTGATATGAAACACTGTATATCACATTCCAACTTCACTTTACCAATTTAAAACACATTATATCCATATTCCCAAGTATAAACACTGTATATACGGGATATACAGTGTTTTTATTTAGTTTTGGGATTTACAGCGATTTACCGTGGGAATCATAGAGTTTACATTCTATCGATATCATCAAAATTATATGTATGTTGTTTACAGTCGGAAAAATGAAAGAATACCCATGAACGAACATATAAAACACGCTGTATTTTCCGGTCACCGTGTCACACAAAAAATTGGCCAGCGCAAGTACATGTAATAATTATTGTTACATGTACTTGCACTGGACAATTTTCTTTGTGACACGGTGACAGAAAAATACAGCGTGTGTTATATGTTCGTTCATGGGTATTCTTTCATTTTTCCGACTGTATATTCGCTAAGACCGTTGAAGTTGCAATCATTACACATTTTTCTAGTGTGTAACGTTACACGTTACACACTAAACGTTACTCGTTACACACCCAGGTATATGTCAAATTGAAACTTAAAGAAAAATGATGAAGACAATGAAAATATCTTTACACATGCCCCAAATGGATTCATACTCTGATTGTTTATAGTACAAAAAATTTGTAGAAGCAAGCAGCACAGGCGTAGATAACTCGGTCGAATCTTCTACCAAAATAGCTCAATGGGAGGTACACTAAAAGAAAGCAGATGATGCTAATAGATATTACAAAATTGATGGAGAATTACCAGAAACTAATAAAACTAAGTATTTTTCTTTTGACTTGCAAAAAGTATTATTGTTACCAATTATGCCAGGAAACAAAGATGTCTTTTTACAAGTCGTTTAGTTGTTTTTAATGAAGTCTTCGCTTCTTTAAAAAAGAAATCAAGTTCCAACTATTCAGTGGTTTGGCATGAAGCATTTGGCGGTCGTGATGCTTCTAACATCATCGATGCAATATATGCTTTAATTAAAAAAGAGCGTGATACGAACAATTTTGATTTTTGGGCAGATAATTGCACTGCCCAAAATAAAAACTGGTATTTGTTTACTGCATTAGCGATTATGGTAAATAATGATACCCATACCTCTCACGTAAACAACATAACATTCAAGTATCTTACCAAAGGTCATACACACATGACTGCAGATGTTGTTCATGGCAACATTGAGCAACAAATTAAAAAAGCACGAGATGTATTTGACTTTCAAGATTTATTGTCTGTTATGTATAAGACCATCTCGAAAAAATTTAAATGTACTTCAAGTACAAACTTCATTCCAATGGCCAAAAAAGAAACGGCAGCATCGAAAGGGAGATGCAAATGGCTATTGATTATGTACTATAGAAAGGAACTACAACGTTAACGGGTTTTTATTATTTCATATGGTCAATGAACCTCTATATATGAAAAAACCGCGGAGTGGTACCATTTAAAGGGGTGCGTTTTTGAGAAATAGGTGAATTAGTCCCTGGGCACAGGTTACATTAGGGTGAGTTCTATGCACTTTTGGTACAAACACGTCTACATAAAAATTGTTCCTGGTTAAATTTCCTATCTACATATAACTTTTCAAAGTCAAACATACTTTTGTTTACAAAAATATATTCAAAAGAAAAAGCACAAAGAAACCCGAAAGAAAGAAATTTTGTTTTTTGTCCCATAACTTTTGTCCACGAGGATATAGGTATAGACATTGCTTTACAGAAAAAAAATCTACATATTTCTTCTTTAAAATGTTGTTTAGTAGAGGTAATTAGGATTTATAGTTTTCGAAATATGATTTTTCAAAGTTCGCCACTCACAGCAATTTTGGGCAATTTTCCTTGTTATTTCGCAAATATTCTTCTGTAACTTTTTTTTACGTAACTTTAGGTATACGCAATGGTACACGTAATAGGAATAGAAATCAATTACCTTTAAAATTTTCTACTGTATATTGTTGTACGACTTCTTTTACAGAGGTCATCTTTTTCAAGATTTTATACTTTTAATGAGTTTTTATATTTTTTACGATTATTTTTTAAATTTCCCATTATAACTTTTTTTCTACATTTAGGTATATATTATATAATAAAAAAGAAAGCTTATTCTGTTTACTTTAAAATGGTGTATTATAGAAAATTCTAGGATTATTTTTGAAGAAGATGTCCTTTTTCAAAATGTAATAATGGTAGGGGAGCAAAGTATGCTAAATGTGCAGTCACTCGAGCGCTTTGGGGACCTATTGGGTTGTGATTATTAGGTCCTAAAACCAAAAAAAGTTAAGTAAAATTTTTCATTTTAGCGGGCGCTTGCCATTTTTTAATTTAATTTTCCATTTCCATTAATGGTTTTCTCCGAATATAGCGCCATCTATCCATAATTCGAAAAAATGTTTCGAATAAAAGTTGCTTATTTTTATGCAAAGAATTCAAATCTGCAATAAAAAATGGGGGCTCCCACTTAAGATTTTAAAGTAACCCCCCACCCCACCTCCGTGGGGGGTCGCGTTTGATACCATTTGATATATTTTTCAAAAATATTAAATAAGTGTGTTTTGCAGTTTTTCGATCTGATGTTTATTTTGCTAAATATCGCGGGATTTGTATTTAAAATTTAAAATTTACCCCCCACCCCCCTCTGCGAGGTGTCGTGTTAGGTATCTATCGATAGATTTTTGAAAAATATTGAACGTGTAGTTTTTAGTTTTTCGATCTGACGTTCATTTCGCGAAATATTCGCCTTTTTCTTGTGAAACTTTGTGACTCACCAATTCCCTTACGCCCCGCTCAAATCGTCAGATTTTTTAAATATACACTGTTTTGCATGTACTTAACTTACCTTATCTTAATCTGACAATTTCGAGTATTTTTAAGGATAGATTTTTTTTTTCGGGCCCCCCTAAACGAACTCCCCTGTGTTAAGAGCCATTATATGGCAGAGGTACATCTGCAGGGTACCACGTTTCTCCCCATATGATAATCTGACGCGCTCGAGTAACTGCAAAAATCCCCGCTTGGGCTCCCCTACCATAAGTACTTGCAACGATTTTTGAATTTAGGATTATTTTTTAAATTTCTCATTATAACTTTTTTATGTGATTGTGTGTTATGATTGAATCTTATTTTTTATAGGTAATAAACTTGACTCGGCCGTGCAAACTTCAAAATATGGATTAATTCCAATATTTACTGTCAAACCTCCTGCACCACAAGCTTTGCTTGAAAAAATAGCATGTAAATGTACCAAAGGGATGTATGTACAAAAAACTGCGGTTGTAGGAAGATTAGTTGTTGATGAATTAGTTGTTCAATATTCTGCAAAGGGTGCATGTGCATGGGTGCTAATTGTGGTAACTCTAAGATAACTGAGGTGCCAGAGGAAGATATTGAAGCTAATGCTAACGAAGAGATGGACTTTGATTTTGAAATTTTTTTAAATGTCAACGTTTAAATAATTTTAATTAAAGTGATGTTTTCTAAGACTAATGTTTATGTAATTTTTGTAAAAGAAATAATTATAAATAACACAGGTAAAAAAATACCATAGAATGACTCGGATTCCATTATTTAAATATAGATGATACACCATTTTAAAGAACAGAAAGAGGGTAAACACCCTCTTTATTGAGCAATATATAGTATATTCATGTACAAGAAAAAAAGTTATAATGAAAAATTTTAAAAATAATCGTAAAAAATGGAAAAAATAATATTTTTTTATATTAGGTATTATATAATATATAATATATTATATAATAATATTATTTTATTTTTATATTATATTATAAAAAATCGTTAAAAGTATAAAATCTTGAAAAACCATAATCTCTTTTTAAAAAGTCGTACAACGTTGTACAGTAGACCATTTTAAAGGTAATTGATTTCTATTCCTATTACGTGTACCATTGCATATACCTAAAGTTACGTAAAAAAAAGTTACAGAACAATTATTGTTAATATTTGCCAAATAACAAGGAAAATTGCCCAAAATTGCTGTGAGTGGCGAACTTTGAAAAATCATATTTCGAAAACTATAAATCCTAATTACCTCTACTAAACAACATTTTAAAGAAGAAATATGTAGGTTTTTTTTCTGTAAAGCGATGTCTATACCTATATGCTCGTGGACAAAAGTTATGGGACAAAAAACATAACTTCTCTCTTTTGGGTTCCTTTGTGCTTTTTCTTTTGAATATATTGTTGTAAACAAAAGTATCATTGACTTTAAAAAGTGATATTTAGATAGGAAATTTAACCAGGAACAATTTTTATGTAGATATGTTTGCACCAAAACTGCATAGAACTCACCCTAATGTAACCTGTGCCCAGGGACTAATTCACCCATTTCTCAAAAACGCACCCCTTTAAATGCGCCCCTTTAAATGTAGCACTCCGCGGTTTTTTCATGTATAAACGTCCATTGACCATATGAAATAATAAAACCCCGTTAACGTTGTAGTTCCTTTTAGCTATCTTATTTTAAATATAATCAATAGCCTAGATCCTTTGAAAATATTTTTAATAAATCCCATAGTAGACGCTAACTTTTCACGAGGCTCTAGCTCACTTAAATTCAAAACCAACTTCGAAGATGAAAACTATCAGGAGCTTGAATTCCTGCAAGTCAGGCTCGTGGTGTCAAATTTTCCTCAGAACACCAACGTACGAGGTATTCGTAAAAGCAAAAAAGAAGAAATAATACAGAAACTTATTCCTTTGATGCCTGAGAACAGAAGATTGTTTTGGCTTAATTTGTCGGTCGCTGAGACAGCAGTGGACGATCTCCTCCATAACCGTGGATTGCAGCAATTACAGGACAATGACCATTAAAGTGTTTTTAAACCAATTATTTTATACCTATATTTGTTAAATTACCGTGAATAAAGTATAATTTTTAGTACTTAATATCTTTACAAAATGGGATATTTTATTTTATATTTTTAGGTTTCCCAAATAAAAACATTTTATGTGTTCAAAACCTAGTCAGGACATAAAATACAGGCATAAAAATATTTGCTAAAAAACAAGAGTATTTTATGCTATAGTAATGTGTATTCGCTTTTATTTTAAACATAATAGAAACTTGAAAAGCAGAGCCCATCACGTTTCCTGCTCTGGTGAACAATTTTCGAATTGGCGCTTACAGTGTTTCTACTTGGGACAGCTGAAATCTTTTGACATGCATACCTCAAAATTCATAAAAAGTGACTTTTGCTAGTGTTTGGACCGTTGATTCATTAACAATGAATATGAAGGCCATTGCTAAGAAGAGAAGTTACTGGTCCGTATCGCTAGCGATTAGATACCATTTTTGCCAAATACTTGCTAATTGTCCTATTCTTTCGCTCTACGATTCCATGAGGTTGCGGGTGGTACGATGTAGCTATTGTCTTCTTCATGGTTTCAAGGCCTCCTTCTCGTCATGGTTTCAAGACTCCAACTGATTACCATATGCTTAAAATCCAGTTGGAATCCACGCAAATTCATTACCTCCATTGATAAATATAACATTCTCTCCGATCAGCATCTATGAGAGTATGGACGAACTTTTGTGTCCCAACTCCTGATTGAATATGAACTGGCATTTTCATATGCGGCAACCTCGTTGGTAAAGGTTTCTTACGGATGTTTATACATTCTACCTTCCATGTTGATGCGTTTTTCGTTCACTTTTATATCTACTTTTTGTCTCTCTATATATATAACAGCCATACAGGCCTTAGAGGCCCTTGGCTTCGATAGTCTTGACTAATTTCTTCCACTTTTTGCGGTCCTGTACTTGTCCTCTCCAGTCTCTTGTACCCGTTTCTTCTAGGTCAGTCCGGACGGCATCAAACCACTTCCTTCGTGGTCTCCCTCTTCTTTTCTTTCCTTGTTTTCCTGCCGATAAAACTCTTAGGACGTTTCTTTCTTGTGGCATTCGTAAAACATGGCCCAACCATCTAACTCTCTGTGCCTTGATTTTCTGAGTTATTTTAATTTTCTTATAGATCTCCATTATCTCCAGGTTTGTTCTTCTGCGCCATTCCCCGTTAGTCTCCTTTATACCCCCAAAAATGTTTCTCAATAATTTTCTCTCCCAAATATCTAGCTTCTTTTCTACTTTCTGGTTCATTGTCCAAGTTTCACATGCATACAGCACCGTTGGTCTCACTATTGTTTCATACGCTCGGATCTTGGCTGCCCTGGACACGTTTTTTGCCTTCAACAGTGCGTTTAATGAACCTACTGCTTTGCTACCTTCTAACAACCGTTTATCTATTTCTCTCTCTTCGTCTCCTCTATTTGTAACTGTGACTCCAAGGTACTCAAATTCACTTACTTTCTCAAATTTATAATCTTTGTTATTTTTGTCCTTAGAGTAATCCACTTATTTTCTTCAGCATTTTCTCCTCTCATTTCCATATACTTGGTTTTTCCTTGGTTTATAGTCAGGCCATATTTTTTGCTTCTTCTTCAAATTGCCTGAACATTTTTTGAAGTTCTATTTTTGAACGCGTCAGTAACACCAAGTCCTCTGCAAAACCTATACACTGTTGTCTTCTGTTAAGAATCGTGCCGCTTGTGTGGATATTGGCTCCTCTAATTATATTTTCTAGTACTAGATTGAATAAGTCTGTTGACAGGGGGTCCCCTTGTTTTAATCCCCTGTTGAAGTTAAACTGATTTGAAAAACTGCCTTCTATCATGACTTTATTGACTGTGTTGGTTAACGTCATTTTAACTAATCGTATCAGTTTCTCTGATATTCCTAGTGCTCTTATTGCTTCGTATAGCCCGTTTAGTGAGATAGAGTCGTAAGCCTGTTTAAAATCGATAAAGAGCATATGTAAGCCTAGATTTTGTTCATAACTATTGTTTTGTAATAACTTTAGCAAAAAAATTTGATCGGTTGTTCCTCTACTCTGTCTGAAACCAGCCTGGTATTCTCCTATTATCTCTGATTCATAAGCTTTCAATCTAGTTCTTATAATTTTTGCTAATACCTTATACACCACTTCTAACAATGCGATTTCTCTGTAATTTTCACATATGGTCTTATCACCTTTCTTGTGAATTGGGCAGATAAGTGCTGTGTTCCACTGCTCCGGCATTTTTTCGTTGTCCCATCTTTTGTCTCTCTAGTGCTTCTTAAATAATTTCTACGGAGTACATAGTAAATGGGATAGGTGGTAACATATAGTGATAGTGAAAATATTCATTAGGTCGCTTCTCTGTGAGGTGAATGTATTATGCATTTCCTTTAATAATTAATGGAAAAAAGCATATTAAACATACATCAGTGTACCCATTTGTACCTTATCTTCTTCTTTCTCATAATCCTTAGTGTCCTTGAGGGCGTCGGATGTATGGTTCCGCCTCTTATCAATTTATTGCATTCGCTTCTATTGGTGACCAGGTTCTTCTTGTCTCTTATATTCATGCTTCTCTCCTATATCATGAATCTGATCGATCCATGTCTTCCTCGGCCTTCCCTTTTTTGTTTTCATTTTGGGCTTCAGGTACCTTCTTTGTTAGTCTCCTTTTCTCGATTAGTTCTATGTGGCTAAACCAGTTTAATTATTTATTTTTGATCTTTGTCATTGTCAGTTCCTGCTTCAATTCTCTCCTTATATCTTTATTTCTAAATCTTTCAAACTTCGTAACTTCAGCTATTCCTCTCGTGTATTTCAGCTCGGTTGTGTTTATCATTGACTCATGTTTTTTTGCACAATCAATGTTTCCGCCCCATATTATGTCATTATCGGATTGACTGTGCTGTTATATACTCTGACTTTAATTTTGTTATATATTTCTGATTTCACAAAAATTGTAATATGTAATGATTAATACACGTTAGTTTGTCATATCCATTTTCCTATCATCTGTTATTATGCCCCAATAATCAAAAGTAGATACTTCTCCTATTAATTGTTCCCTTACTATTATGTTGGTATTTCTTTCTTTCTTCTCACCTTCATTTATTATTATCATAGGTTTTACATAATAAAAATTAAAATATTTCATTTCAAACTGAATTTATTTAGCTATAATTACACAATTAATTAACAATTGGTTTATTTCTGGCAAATTTGTTTATCATTTCCAATGCAAACTGTGGTTGATTGGTCGGTACCATATGCCCAGCACTCCTTACCATAATCTCTGTTAAATTGCCTGCTGTCTTGACATACCCTGCTATAACATTGTCTTCACCAATTTTTGTCTGCCAAATTTGCCTTACGGCCTTAGCGTAAACCTCCGAGGCATCAAATTTAAGATTTTGCAAATAGTCAATAGTCATTGGATAAGCAACTATAATATCTAGCTGTCCATTATATATTAAAACTCTGTATTTGCTAAGAAGGTCAGCTACTAAATGGGTTTGAGAGACTGGGATATCATTGGACAAATTCGGGTAAACGTTTCCGTCATCAAATTCAGTATTACCAACGTGAATAGCTGTTCGTAAGTCTTCTCTCTGAAATAACCCTTCCATATATTCTTGCGCTCTGTCATCTGATACTAGTGTAAGGTAGTTGTAAATATCCAAGCCACATGCTCTTCCAATGTCATCCAAATCAAAAGTCATAGAATTTGCAGCTAGATGGTATTCCTCCTGAAGTATGTAATCAATTACTGGAATAAACAGGTTTATTACTATACAGGGTGCTTGGTAAAGAATGGCTATAGCTTAACCTTAGATTCCTGAGGTTAAAATAGATCGATTTAATCTAACTTACCTTAGTACAAAAGTTGATAATAACCGAAATACAGGGTGTCAAAATTAAAGTTTTATTATATTTATTTTTGAATATTTTCTGACACGCATGGAACAACAACACGAAATTTGGTAACTGGTTATGGTACTGTCCACCCTACTATATTATGTTAAACAAACGTTTCTGGCTACTACCAGAGGCGTACGACGGGGGAACGTGAATGATTTACCCTTCCCAAATTCTACGCCACTGGTGGACTTGCTATTATAGTGCAATTATACTCTTGATTCGTAACGATAAAGCCATCAGTTTTCTTTTAAGCTAAAAACGACGGACCATATAATACATTAATCAAAATAGAAAGTATTGGAGAATCTAAAAATTATGGTAAAATAGCAGTTTCATCAGTGACGTAGAATTTGGGAAGGGTCAACCATTGACTTTCCCCTGTCGTGCGCCTCTGGTACTAGCCAGAAACGAATATTTAACATAATTTAGTAGTATATAAAATACTTACACTTTTTGCCAAGTATCATAAAGATATGTCAAATAGTTTTATAGAACTGGGCACACATAGTTCTTAAAGTTTTAAATAAAGAATAAATTATTTAAAAAAAGAATACTTTTAGGGCCGGTTGTTCGAACGCTAATCAACAATGATCACTATCAAATATTTAATTACTGTCACCAAAACTGTCAATGTCAACTTTTATTGGGTTGCTGAAAACATAATTGATTATAATTATGAGATTAGGTAATCAATTAACATAACAATTATTAACATAATTAATTAAGTAATTTCATAATTGTAATTCAGCAACCCAAACAAAGTAGACATTGACAGTTGGTGACAGTAATTAAATATTTGATAATGATCATTGTTGATTAGCGTTCGAACAACCGGCCCTAAAAATAATTTAACATATCCATGTCATATTTGGCAGAAAGTGTAGGCACTGTAATAATGATTTCTGAACGACACGGGAAAGTGAATGGTTGATCCTTCCCAAATTCTACGCCACTGATGAAACTGCTATTTTAGCATAATTTTTAGATTCACCAATACTTTATATGCAAATGATATACTTTTCATTCGTAAAGATAAAGTCATTAGTTTTCGAGATATTTGAAGTTAAAAATGAAAAGGCACACTTATATTAATTAATGTATTATGCTACTTCGTTTTCAGCTTCAAATATCTGAAAGCTTACGGCTTCATCGTTGGTAATGAAGAGTATGTTATTTACATAGAAAGTAGTGGAGAATCAAAATATTGCACTAAAATAGTAATTCCGCCAGTGGCGTAGAATTTGGGAAGGGTCAACCATTCACGTTCCCTCGTCGTACGCCTCTGACAGTGGCCAGAAACGTTTGATCAACATAATTTAGTAGGGTGGACAGTACCAGCACCACTTACCAAATTTCGTGTTGTTGTCAAATGCCTGTCAGGAAATATTCAAAAATAAATAAAATAAAAGTTTAACTTTGACACCCTGTATTTCGGTTATTATCAACTTTTGTACTAAGACAAGTTAGCTTAGATCTACCTGTTTTAACCTCAGGAATCTAAGGTTAAGCTATGGCCCATTCTTTACCAAACAACCTGTATTATTAATATTAGTACAATCATTCAAGCTTAAAATGGACCCAAACCTCGCAATTCTAATTGCCTTCATCGATTTTCTTGAAAATTTGGAATTAAGTTTATTTAAAACTCCTCTTCAAACATGACTTGGTCGCAAAGTATGCTTTTTCTTTTGTAATGGGTGAAAACTACCCCTTAATTCAATAAATTGAAAACTACTGAATTAAAGCGGTAATGGGCTATAATTGTATTCAAATATGTTAAATGTTGATTGTTTTGAATCACGAATTTAATATTTTATTATTTTAAAGCTCAAAACCCTTAAAACAACCCCTCGTGCAAAGATTACTTAAGAAATATGGCCAAAAAACATGAAATTTTTTTATTTTGGACCGTACTAGAAGAATTTCTTTCCTTCAAGTACAAGAAATTTGACAATTAATTTATTTTAATAATGCAACCACCAAAAACCACCCCTAAGAATGAAACTAAGGAAAAAATTTAAAATTAATAAATGGAAGCATTTATAGACATCAATTTAAACATGTTAATTTTTTTTGTTTTTAACAATGTAATTAATAATTCGACATTTTTATATGTAACTACCCAAAAACTACCCCTCATACAGTTATTAAAAAAATGGCTGAGATTTTGAAATAATCTTGTTTTCGATCTTAAATAGAAAAAATATATATTATTTACATATAATAAAACTGATACATAATATAAGTTTTTAATTTGATTCAACCCCTAAAAAATCAATACGTCTAAGGGTGGAAAACAATCAATATAATGTAAATATTATTGTGTATCATTTTGTCAATCAAAGATAGAATAAAAACTTTTTTTTAATACAACGCGGGCACGTAAATTTGATACACCCTGTATATTGATGTGTAACTATCTATTATAAGTTAGATTTAAGCATTGGGTTTATCCTTAATGAGTTTTTCCCTGAAGAATTAAATATATTAGTAAATAAAGTGATGTGAATAGACAATTTGTTTCGGGATTATAATTTTAAAACGGTTGCTTTGTTACCGGCGAGGCCAAGAAGCCACAGGTAATTATTATATTTAGAAAAGTATTGTAGAGAAAGTTGGAATTTTAATACTCTTTGTTTAAGCCCAAAGTAAATTTGTAGAATTCCCGAAAAGTAATTATCATGAGTAGAAGTATTTGTTTGGAAGGATGCATGGGTTTTTCGAATGAAAAAAGAGGAATGGGAGAGAGAAATGTTTCTGGTTGGCTTAGCAATTTGGAATGGGGATGAGAGAAGGATTAATGTTCAGATAGTTTGGAAAAGGAGATTATTATGTGACCGGCATCGAAGAGGAGCAGTCAAAGTTTTCGTGAACAGTTCAGAAGCAAGTATCAGTGGTTGTTAGATAGTGAAGAGTGTAGCTGAAAAGTGGAACGAGAGACAGATCAAATTGAGAAGAAATACCTCTTTGATTCTGTAAAGTCAAAGGGAGAGAATATTATTGTGAGAAAGAGAGGAGAGAATTTTGGAGTTTTTTTAACGAGTACTGGTTAAAAGAGGCCTGGCTCGAGTTTTGGAGAATTAGTTGCTGGTATGCTGCTGGTTTGATGCTGAGAACGGAGATAGCTTTGATGGGTAGCCTACCATAATCAACAAGGAAGAGTTGTTTGGGTCAAGAGGAGACATCATTGTGTGTGAATCAAAAGGTCAGTCAATAATTTATGTGATAGATTTTCTTTATGTTCAGAAGTTAATTTTTTTGAGTAAAAGCATATGAGCTAAGATTCCAATATTTCAAAAATTTAATAGGAAGTATAAGTAGTTTTGCGAATACCTAAATTTGTTTGTTTAGTTTGTTTTATCAATGTTATCAAGAGCAAACCGATAAATATTTGTTGAATTAAAATTAATTTATGTTGTAAAAGTTTCATTGGACAGTTATGCCCACAGGATTTAATTGATAAATTTTTAGAGTATTGCTTTTGATAATTAAAGATACAAGAGATATAATAAAAGATATAAAGAATAAAAGATATTTGTATGTGCTTATTTATGGCATTTCAATTGATTTCCTTTACCTATTTTGTTCCGATAAGGATCAACTAAGAGAAACTGAAACCACTAGAAAGAATAAGTATAACCTAAGATAATTTAGTTATTTTTTTTCTGATAAAAAGAAAACCTGAGATTTTTCTTAATTTTTATGTATGATTTGCGACAATTGACTAATTAATTAAATAAATACCAATTATTATAAAAGTAAGAGAAAGCAGATCATAACAATATATAAGTTAATATCGCTAAATTTCCCAGCTCGACTAGTTTCATTTCTTTTTATCTCACCACTTAATACGTTTTCCATCTTTTGTGCTATTTTGCCGGTTATTAGCGCGCTCATTACTGTCTATGGGTTCTGTAGGAAAACCATACTGTACAGTAAGGAATTCACTTTTTTGTACTATCAATATAAATTAAAACATTTTATTACAAACTAATTTTATTTAGCTATAATTACACAATTAATTAACAATTGGTTTATTTCTGGCAAATTTGTTTATCATTTCCAATGCAAAGTGTGGTTGATTGGTCGGTACCATATGCCCGGCATTCCTTACCATTATCTCTGTTAAATTGCCTGCTGTCTTGACATACCCTGCTATAGCATCCTCCTCACCAATCTTAGTCTGCCAAATTTGCCTTAGGGTCTTCGCGTAAACCTCCGAGGCATCAAATTTAAGATTTTGCAAATAGTCAATAGTCATTGGATAAGCAACTATAATATCTAGCTGTCCGTTATATATTAAGACTTTGTATTTGCTAAGAAGGTCAGCTACTAAATGGGCTTGAGAGACTGGGATATCATTGGACAAATTCGAGTAAACGTTTTTGTCATCAAATTCAGTATTACCCACGTGAATAGCTTTTCGTAAGTCTTCTCTTTGAAATAACTGTTCCATATATTCTTGCGCTCTGTCATCTGATACTAGAGTAAGATAATTGTAAATATCCAAGCCACAATCTACTCCAATGTCATTCAAATCAAAATTTATATAATTTGCAGCTAGATGGTATTCCTCCTGAAGTATGTAATCAATTACTGAAATAAACAGATTTATTATTATATTATTAATATTAGTACAATCATCCAAGCTTAAAATGGATCCAAACCTCGTAATTCTAATTGCCTTCATCGATCTGCTTGAAAATTTGGAATTAAGTTTATTTTACCCTCCTCTTCAAATCTGACTTGGTCGCAAAGTATGCTTTTTCTTTTTAATAGGTGAAAACTACCCCTTACTTCAATAAATTGAAAACTAATGAATTATAGATGTAATGGGTTATATTGTGTTTAAATATATTAAATGTTGATTGTTTTGAATGATGACTTTCATATTTTAATATTCTACAGCTCACAACCCTTAAAAACAACCCCTCATATGAAGATTATTTAAAAAATATGGCCAAGTTCTTTCCTTGAAAGAAAAGATTGAACAAATTGTGGAAGATCAAATGAACAGAGCAAACAGAGCAGCAGGTTGCCTGAATGACACAATATGGAGAAATAAACATATCGGAAAATAAATGAAAGTCAGAATTTACAAAAAAGTCATTAGACCAATAATGACATTCGCGGCAGAAACACGACCCGACACGGAGAGGACAAAAAGATTGCTCGAAACATCGGAGATGACAACCCTCCGAAAAATCGATGGTAAGACTCTATGGGACGGAGCTAGAAGTACAGATGTACGACAGAGATGCAAGGTGGACAAGATTTTTAATTGGGTAAGAAATAGAATAATAGAATGGAATGACCACATAAGCCGAATGACAAGAAATAGAGTAGTAAAGACAGCGAGAGACGGTTCCCCAATAGGAAGATGATCAGTGGGAAGACCACGAAAATGTTGTAACGACAACTTACTAAAGGCACATTGAAAAAGCAGGCAGAGAGTCATGTCTATACAAAATGAAGAAGAGAAGAAGAACAAATTGTATCAAGCTTCTTTAAAAGTCGGACTAAAAATTAACATGAACAAGACGAAAATAATGACAAATTTGGTGCTAATTCCTAATATTGTTGTTGACGGAAAGAACATTGAACAGACTGCATCTTATAAGTACTTAAGACATGAAATTCGGTTGGGCAAAGATAACCCCACATGTGAGTTCCACGTCGGATAGGATTAGCCAGGATAACTCTTGGTAAATTGAACTATGTATTTAAATTGGACTTACCCATACACTTAAAAGGAAAATTTTTGACCAGTGTATGTTGCCTGTAATCACTTATGCAGCTTAAACATTAACACTCATCAAAAAGGTAGTGAACAAGATTCGCGTAACTCAGAGGGCTATTGTAACGGTCACGTTACGAAAGTAGCTCTTTAATAATTATTATTATTATTTTCCCTCGGTCTCTCATTTAAATTCTCGTATAGGACCACTGAGGTGACGTCATACCTCGGTGATGGAACGTACTTCACCTATCGAGAATTATTCGGGTTCTGAGAGAATTTGACGTTTACCTTGGCGGAGAAACGCCTCTCGTTCTTTACTTGACTGTTAGCTGTGGTGTCGAATAGATATACCATATAGAATGGCGGATGATTTCCTCCAACTTATTTTATCACATAAGAAATTTAACGTAAAGTAAAAAGTTACCACCAGGGATTGTCTGGAGTGAGGAGACATGTGGGTGACAACTCCTGTTGGAGTATAAATAGGAATCATTCGGTGAGATCTACTTTTTCATAGTAATTTTTTATGTATAGCCTTGGGTTTTGTGATGGAACCTTTGAGATATTAGGTTCATTGTTAAATTTCTTAGTCAACTCATTATTTGGATTTTATGTAGATTATTTCGATTATTGAATATTCATTCAAGGAAAATTATATATTAATATATTTTTTGGTTAGACATAACCAAACATATGCAATTCTCAATTAATATTAGAAATAATTATCATTTCTCTGTAGGTTTTAAATTTATTGAACCTCCAATATTTTTATAAATTCTATATATTTTTACAGATATTCCCTCAGATAAATCATATTCAAATTTCACATTTATCATTATTTGTTCATGTGTTCACACTCAAAATAGTTCAAGGTTACCTGAGATTAGTTTTTGTTCCATCTTAATGATCGGTTTTTCTATGTTAATGCTTCTAAAAAGTTTCCTCAATTATTTCTTCTTCCCTTTACTTTTTGCTCATGTTTAAAATGAGAAATAAAACTGGGAATGTTTTTTAGCCATTTGGGAGAAACCCTACCATGAAGTCATAGACCTTATTTGACCACCTAGAGAAACCACTACAGCCACAGTCAAGTCATCATGGGAATACGTCTTTTTGGGAACAAGCTATGGGAGCGTTCCAGCTCAATTTTCGTCTTGGCACCTGGGCCTACAGGAGTCATGGGGTCGCACCATCCTGGTGCATCATTTTCTAGGATGTAACCGCAACCTCGTTTGGGAACATTTAGTGAGGTGTTTTAGTAACTATTGGTTTTTTTTATATTTCAGACTATCTGTTAAATACACTATGTTTTTTTTTTCCAGATTTAGGTTACCTCTGGTTTTTTTTGACATATTTGTATATTAGATTATTTGGTTCCCAAACTTTGTATCTACGGTAACTTCTTGTGCACAGGAATAAGCCTAGAGAAAATTAGGGTTTTAATACTTTATTATTGCTTTGATATTGGTTTATGTAATTCGGGTAAATTTATATTTTAATATTACTAGCTTGTTTCCCAAATAATTTACTGTTATTCGCTTTATTCCATTTGTTCGGTTAATTTAGGTCATCGTCGGTATTTATCTCAACTTCATTTCTACTTTAGTCAATTGTATATTTAACTTTATTTATTCATTATTGTATTTTCCCTTAGTGAGGCTTGGGCCTATTTATTTGTAGTATTTTCATCTTTGTCAGTTTCCTTTAGTTGTACGTAGCAGGCGTACTATAACCATTTGGTAGAAGACTTATGTAATTTTGTACACTATATGTAAGTAAGAGGTATTTATACCTGTAATTTTGTAACAGGTAACATTGTTGTTATCTTAGGTTGAACATAACTTTTGCAAACTTTTGTCATGTTAGAGTCACATAATATGAACTTGTTTAACTCAGAGATTGTTAAAAATCTGGTAGTTCATTTTAATAAATGTTTATTTATTTTGTATATCATTTATTTTTTTATTACTCCTTTATGTTCATTATTACAGGTTTAATATATTTAATATTTGACAACAGTGTAAGATACCTGGGAGAATGATCGAAGATCATTTTCATGGCGCCCATGATTAGTTAGTTTTATTTATTTTGTTCGTTTTTAGTCATTAGTCATCTCCATTCATTTTCAGTACATTATTCTTATTTTATTATTTCATCTTTTAGTCATCATTACTATCTATATAGAGCTACTGTTCTTCGACAGGCATGCAAACGAGCCGTATCCATCCTTGAGTGTCAAGTGGTTTTCTTGCATCTCTTGCTAGCCAACTCTATTCCGTTTGCCTCTGTCTCTTCCCACTCCTACTTCTATCCCTTCTAATTCCCCTTTCTTCAGTACTGCACTTTAGTAGTATTTTTTTTTATTTTTCCTATTGCGGCTTCTCAACGTAGAAGCCATCTCACCTTTCTCTTTTCATCCCAACTATTTAGTTACTTAGTCTTTTTTTTTTCCTTACTTCTGTTGGAGTACCTATATCTTTCTTTTTACTTTCACTCCAACAGAAGTTTTCTTATTTTTGTTACACTATGGAGCGCCAGATGTTGTGTTTCACCTCGAGAAAGAATCTCAAATGAAGAAATACGCCGTAGAATAACAACAAAAAACGTTGTCGAAAGAATTGCTCCCCTAAAGTGAAATTGGGTAGGACATTTCGACAGGTTATCAGACAAGCGATGAACAAAAGGAATTGTCAAGTGGATACCACGGGAAGAAACATTACGGAGCCAGAGGATGCCCACCAACCAGATGGACCGACGATCTGAAGCGTGTTAGTAACAACTGTGTGCATGCCTTCTTCTTAGCGTGCCCTATCAAGTCCCCTTGACGTTGGCGATTAACATGGCGAAACTGTCTCTGTCTTGAGCTATTCTAAATAGTTGCTATGCTTTCTTTATTCCTGTCCACTCTCTGATATTCCTCAACCAAGAGGCCTGTTTTATACCAATTCCTCTGCGTCCTTAGATTTTACCCATCATAATAAGTTGAAGAATATTATACCGGTCTCCTCTTACTACGTGTCCAAAATAGGCCATCTTTCTATATTTTTGATGCTATCAAGCAGCTCACGGGCAGCATTTGCTCCCTTAAGGACTGCCACATTTGTCAGCATAGCCGTCCAGGGTATTTTCAATGTACGTCTGTGTAGCCACGTTTCGAAGGCCTCGAAACGAATAATGGTGGATATTTTTAATACCCATGCTTCGACACCATACAAGAGGACTGACCAAATGTAACATTTAATCATGCGCTTTCGAAGTTGAAGTTGCAAGTTATCATTACAGAAGGATGACCTCATTTTTAGAGATGTCGTGCGGGCTATCTCGATTCTACATTTTATCTCTTTATCTGGATCTAGTTGTTTAGTAATATGGCAACCAAGATATTTAAAACTGGGTACTCTTTGAATTATATGACCATCAACATAATATAACCGTGAATCTTGATGAGCCAAACGGCTAAATACCATGTATTTTGTTTTTGAACAGTTTATGTATAGGTCAAACTCTTTTCCCACTGTGTCAATGGATTTTAAAAGGTGTTTTAATCCATTCATATCATCACTTAAAATAACTGTATCGTCTGCATATCTGATTGTATTAATGATAATTCCATTAACTTTCACACTCCATTCCAAATTATGCAGCGCTTCCTTAATAAATATTCTATCTGAATATAAATTAAATAACAGTGAGGACAGTATACAACCCTGTCTGACACATCTTTGTATTTTGCATATTTCTGTTGATTTTCCATTTATGCAAGCTGTCGCTGTTTGACGCCAGTATAATTTTTCTATGATTCGTACATCTTGACTATCAACTCCTTTATCCTTTAATATTTGCAAAGGCCTTCTCATAGTCAATAAATACAGCAAAGACGTTTTTCCTTTGATCTCGGCATTTCTGCAATAATACGTTTAGTGCAAAGAGTGCGTCTCGGGTTCCCAGTCCAATGCTGAAGCCAAATTGTGTTTCATCCTGGTCTTCTTCACATTTATCTTTGATGCTACTGTTAATGATAGGTAGAAAGATTTCCAAAGTGTGGCTCATACGGCTTATCATTCTATAACCGCTAGTTTTTCGGACTTTGTTTTTTTGGTGGGATTATGAATTCGGACTTTAACCAATATTCAGGGATATCATCAGTATGCATGCATGCCGCACAGGACAAAGATAGAAGGAAAGAGCTGAGCGAGACTTATCTCCAGCAGTGGACGCGTACGAGTTGATGATGATGTTTGTATGATGTATGTATGATGATGTATAATTTATTGAGTAACAAAATATCTTACTTTGATTTTCTGTCTTCTCCAGATTATTCTTCGTATTCAAATCCACCAGGCCATGTTTATACAAATAATCCGCATACTTGACTTGATACTTGGGATCAGTCAAACCATTGCCAATTGCCAATCCTTGGAGGTTAATGCGTACTGAAGCTGAAGGATTATATTTGTCAATAGCATGGGCAATGGCTGGAATGTACTTGCCAGCATAGGATTCCCCAGTGATTATGAAGGGATGACTCTGGTATTCGTCAAATAAAGTGAAGAATTGAACAAGAGCTGAGTAGAGATCATCGCCTACTTTGGTTTGGTTTTGGGCGTATCCTTTATTAGTAAAGCTCCAGCCGGTACCAGCTGGTTGATCGATGTAAATGACCGAATGTTGAAGGTTCCAAGATGTATTTCTTAGGCCAAGCTCACCTTTTTCTGTAACAAAAATTATATTTAGGTATTTAAGATATTTAAGGAAGCCTTTGTCGTGATTTTTTTAAATAGAGAAGAAATAAAACTATGTTTATGCATGCAAAGTTCGTTATGCATATAAAATAACAATACTGTCTAGTTTCTTTAAAGCTACTCTGTCTCCCCATTTTTCCAGATCTTATCTGACTGCATCTTTCCACCTTTATTCACACTATCCTACATAACTTTTCCTGTCTGGCCTTTCCCAAAACAAGTCCCGAATACGAGATCAATATGGAGAGAGTATCAGAAAGTATAGTACACTAGAAGTATACTACAAATACGTAATTATAAATAAATACATACAAATAGAAACCAAAAAGTACCTTATGCAAATAAGTAAAAATATTTGGGTATGACATTAGATTCAAAGCTACATTGGAAAGCGAATATTAAGAAAAAAAAAAGGAAGAATTAGAAATTAAGTTCATAAATATGTACTGGATAATGAGAAAAATCCACTCTATCTACTCATAAGAAATTGTTGTTGTATAAGCAATAAGCAAGCTCTTAAACCGTTATGGACAAATGGGATGCAACTACATGGCTGTACAAAATAAAGTAACGACAAGTACAACGATATCAGAATATGGTGTTGAGGAACATCGTCAGCGCTCCATAGTACTTCAAAAACTGTTAGTCAGACAATAAGTCAGTTTGCCGAGAGTCATGTGAATGTCGAGGACATCAAACTCCTAGACAACGCCAACCAGATAAGAAGACTCAAAGAGAACGAAGCCGTTTGAGTTAGTGCTATATAAGTTAAATAAGTGCGTTAAGTAAAAAAGCAGAGCAAAGTGCGGCTAAAGTGTACACGGTAGCTAGTAGTACTATTATGTATTAGAGCCTAAGGATTATTGCCGAATATAAGCTTAGATAAGCTTTTTGTAATATTTTGTAGATAGAACCAATTTGCTTATTGATCAGTGATTGATCAGATCGCAATAAGCATAAGATTCCTGCTGGAGTTTTATTAAATAAAAAAAAATAAATAAAGACAAAATCAGTTATACGCTCACTGGAGAATATTTGCGGCTCAGTCGGCTCTTACGGACGGCGCAATATTTACTCATCACAAAAAAAAGAAGAATATAGATTACTACATATATCTAAAATTCAATTGGAAAGTCCAATAAAATTAAACATAGCATAAGCAAAGGGGAACTAAAATCTGTAAGAACGTAGACCTCACGTATGAGCATCAAATGAGCATAGATGTGAAAGAAAAAAATGGTAAAAAAATAACAATCACAAAAGCGGTTCTGAGTATGTTAAATTAAACCAATTACGCCGCTAAATCCTTAGGAGAAGGAAGTAGCATCTGGTTACACATAATAAAACAGGAAGTTAATAAGAGGACAATACCGCTATTAGATTAGTAATAACTCCCAATATGTCTGTTTTTATATTTATTTTCCATGTTATTATCGTATTGTCCACTCCTCCCATTATTCGTGTCGAGGTGGAGTAATCTATAAAATAGCAAAGTTAAGCAAGGTCCCTAGACCGGATGGCATTACTACGGAATCCCTAAAAGTATTGGTGGATGGCAACATCAACATGCTGGTAAAAATTTTCAATGTCATATATGAGACTGGCAACATTCCATTGGATTGGCTTTGTTCAACCTATATAATGATGCCTAAAATACAAAGATCTACAAGGTGCAAGGACCACAGACTGATTAGTTTAATGAGTCATTGGCTTAAAGAATTTATTCGCATACTCCACACAAGAATGCTAGAAAACTTCAGCAAGCTAGAAGAGGTAAACAGTAAAACACAATTTGGTTTCAAGAAGGGACTCGGGATACAAGAAGCAGCATTCTGCTTGAGTACGCTTGTACAAAACTGCATGGACCAACGAAAGGATATAATCATCTCATTCCTTGACCATCAAAAAGCGTTTGACACAATAAAACACGATGCAATAATAAAAATACTGTACAACGAGATTGATGAGAAAGATATAAGAGTTTTTCAGTATCTCAAAAAGCACGAGTGAGGGTGAACAAATCAACGAACAAAAAGCAATTTGATATTTTGAGAGGGGTGCGACACAGGTGTATTTTGTCTCCCGTGTTGTCCAACCTCTATGAGGAGAATATTTTTGCAGAGGCACTTGAAGGTGTTGACTGTGGTTTTAAGGTCAACGGGTACCCGATAAATAACATTCGTTACGCCGACAACACCGCGATAATCACAAATAACGAATATGATATGCAGTTGATGCTAAATAATAATAATATACGTTTATTCAAATCAATAGTTATTACAATAATTTATAATTTCAGTTTACTTACTATAAAATCAACGTAAAAAAAGTCTTAAAAGCATAAACATGCTTGTTGACTTAATCTGTCTAATATTCACAGGTTTATATTTATTTTTTTTTTTTACAAACCGTTATTTTATTTTTACAGGTTCTAATCTAATTTCTATGTTTTTTTTGTCTAGTATAATTTAAATTTATTAAATTGTTAAACAACTCCCTTTTTTATTTTACCCACGCAGTAACTAATTTTTTAAACAAATAAAATTTTTTGATATTTTTAAAATTTATGGGCAATTGATTGTATATTTTTGGAGCAAAATATGTAATTCACCGTTGCGTGATTGTTTTTAAAGTGTGAAGACATTCGACATTAAATTTTCTTCTTGTTTCATAATTTGACACTTTTACTTTAAGAGAAATTTTATCTTTATGAATATTTTTAGTAGCTGAATTTTTGCAGTACAATTATCGAACATCAGGAACCTAAGTTTTATGAAAAAGTTGGTCTGAGGGATATGTTTTTCGTTTTCCATATATTAGTTTAAAAAACCATTTCTGAGTATTTTGAAGGGTCACCAGAGGGCAATCAGCTACTCCACTCCATCCTAAAATCCCATGTACAAGATGATATTGTACTAGAGACAAGTAAAGCATTTTAAGCTGTTCAACATCCAAAAACTCTTTTAAATAGCGGAATTTTGATAGCAGTCTTCGTATTTTTTATATTTTTTATTTGTAAGTCCCATTTAAGGTGCCTGCCAATCATAACCCCTAAATATTTTATGTACTATGCTTTAAATATTTGTTGTTTTTTATTTATTTTTAATGAACTAAAAGTTGGCAGAGAATTTTTATATATTGCAAAAGGTATATAATATTTAGTTTTTTCATAACTTAATGTGAGTTTGTTTATTTGAAACCATTTTTTTACAATTTTGAAGCCTTGTTCTGCTATAATTTTAAGATCTTTCCCATTATCGGCCTTATAAAAAATTGCAGTGTCATCAGCAAAACTAATTACGTAAAAAGAGTGTAAAAAGTAGAGGGCCTAATACGGTCCCTTGCGGGACGCCATAATTAATTACTTCAGGATCACTTTTGACACCATCACTTTCTACAAATTGTTTTTTGTCAGTTAAGTAACTTTTTAGTAATGTCAAAAAACTAATCTATTTAAAAAAAAAATTCAAATATTTTGAAAAAAAAACAGACAACAAAGAGACTTGTCTGTAGCTAATCGCGTCTTCTTTATTTCCTGTTTTAAACAGAGGTTTGATTTTGCCTATTTTCAGACATTTTGGAAAGCAACCATTCTGAAAACATGCATTAGTGAGAAAAGTTAAAGGAGTGATAATTTCTTCCTTAATTTTTTGATGGTTTCTGTCTTAATCCCATCCCAGCCAGGAGATTTTTTGTTTTTTAAAGATTATATCGCATTTACTACTTCTTTTTGGTCAAAGAGATACAAGTACATGCTGCTTTCTATCCCATTTCCTATCCCTATCCCTATTTCCTCAATCTGGTCATTACAAATGGGTATTTTTCCTTTTCTGTCAGTTATTATTTCTCCTGTTTTGGTTTTAACCGATTCAATTTTTGTATTTCCTTTTATTTACAAAAATTAAATTGGTTAACAAATTAAATAAAAGAAATACCGCAGGAAAAACATATGGCTTGAAGATAAATGCTGGGAAAACTAAATACTAAATACATAGCACACAGACAGGGCGCGCATTTTAAGAGTACAAGATAGATAATGCTCCAATCGAGCATGTAAAAACATTCAAATACTTGAAAATGATGGTAAATGACCAATGAGATCTCAACAAGAAATAAAAGGCCGTACCATACAAACAAGACAAACTTTTTTTAAATTTAAACCTCTACTTTGTAACCGCAATATTTCCTTCAGTCTCCATTACTGAATGGTAAAGTATTAAGTGCTATGTATGATCCATATTGTTATGTGACATAGAGACCTAGACCTTAAAAATATCTTCCATTAATAAGTTGGAGGCCTTCGAAATATGGGTCTTGCAAAGGATATTCCACATACCATGGACAGATAAAGTGAGAAACGAGGAGCCTTAAGAAGAACAAATACTGAGAGACAATTTTTTAACTTGATCAAGGCACGAGAAATTGGATACCTGGGTCATATCCTAACAGGCGAAAAATAGGCAATCGCTCAACTAATCATCCAAGGAAATATTGAGGGCAAGAGAGGAGTAGGTAGGTCGCGAACAAATATCGTGGCGGCCTAGCCGGGTAAGATGCATTTGCATATAGATCAACGTTTAGCACATATAGGGAAACTCACTTTCTAAAATTTTTAGCCCCCTAGGTGGTCACGTGACCCACCTAGAGCCTAATTAGGCTTTTTATATTTTTACTTTTAATCTCAACCGCATCGAGAGCTAGCGAAAAACTTTAAATAAAAAAGTTATAAGTATCAAAAAGTTCTGTCCGATTTTTTTTTTAATTTTTGGCGGTAAATTAAAATTTTAGGACGATTTTAAAATTTTAAAAAAGTATAAACAAATAACTAAGACATTCGTTCTCACGAAAAAAATTTATATCGTGTATTTTTGATAATGTTTCACCTTAAATTTTTTCCGTTTTTTAAAATTGGTGAAACGTATTTTTAAAAATAAAAAAACGCATTTTTTCGCTTTTTGATACAATTTTATACAGGGTGTTTAAAAAAAGGTCACACAGTCACTAGTACGGATAAAAAACTAAAAAATAATTGGGGTTTGCTTAATAAAAAATTTTTATAATGTCATCCATTTTCAAGATGAAGAAAACAAAATTTTACACATTTTTTACGATTTTGCAGAAACTACTAGCAACAATGTAATAAAATTTGGCAGGTTTTAAGAGGTAGTTATTATTCATTTTCTCATGTACAATTAAGAGTTTTATATTAATCATTGGCGCGTGTATTTATTTATCAAATGGTCTGAATTTTTAAAGAATAAAAAATAGTACGCCACTGACATATTTTAAATTAACAATTATTTTTATGCAAGAAATAAAATATTTTAATCCTTACAAAGTATTCGAATTTCTATTTAAGTTTCTATATTACATTATCTATATGCGGTTACGTGGAAGAGCGCTTCTTAGCTGGTGTTTCTAGGAACATCATCTAAGAGCGAACGTCGCCTTTTGCTTTATTATAATTATTACTGTTTGTCTAGTTTGTATTTTTTTTTTGAAAAAAAAGCAATAAAGCAATAAAGTCCCACCTTGTGGGAGTTTTGTGTCAGTTCTTCTATCAGGCGCGGCCCCCTGCGAATGGGGGATGCTTTCTGGGTATTCGTAGCGCCAATACCCAGAGAGTAGCAGGAATACTTGCCGTGGAACAAAAACTGACACCTGGCAGTAGGTATAAAATGCACACCCATGAGAATGGAGACTAATAGGTTATTATTATTATTATTATTATTATATTATATTATTCTATATTACATTATCTACATTATAATACATATCAGTGAGCACGTAAAGGTTGGGATAAATTCATTTTCTCGCGAATGAACGATTTTGGAAAAAAATCCCGAAACAGGTCAATTTTTATTTTTAAATTGCGACTTTTTGGCATATGTGTCATACTAGTAACGTCATCCATCTGGGCGTGATGACGTCATCTATAATTTTTTAAATAAAAATACGGGTCGTGTGATAGCTCATTTGAAAGTTAAGTGAATTCTCTATTCAGTAATATAAATATTAACATAATTATTGATACAGGGTGTCCAAAAATTTTTTTTTTGTAAATAAATTTATTGACATAAAAAGGAGAATGTGTGTAATTTATTTAACTCAAAACACATTTTACTGCTATCAGAAAAGAGGAAATAATGTTTATTTGACAGATAAATATTGTTTTTTGCTTAAATTCAATATTAAAGCCGCCACCCACCTTCTTCTGACAGTTTGAATATGTAATTTAAGCGAAAAGCAATGATTATTTTTCAAATAAATATTTTTTTTCTGTTATCTGAGAGCAGTAAAATGTATTTTGGACTAAATAAATTACACGCATTCTTCTTTTTATGTCAATAAATTTAATTTAAAAACAATTTTTTGGATAAGCTGTATAAATATTTATGTAAATGTTTATATTATTGAATACAGAATTAAATTACCTTTCAAATAAGCTATGACACAACCCCTATTCCCATTTAAAAAAATAATCGATGACGTCATCACACCCAGATGGGTGACGTCACTAGAATGATGTATATGCCAAAAAGTTGTAATTTAAAAATAAAAATTGACCTATTTTGGGATTTTTTTCCAAAATCATCCATTCTCGAGAAAATGAATTTATTCCAACCTTTACGTGCTCACTGTATACTCATAATAAAATAATAAAATGTACATCCATAGAAAAACTTAATTCCAATACTTTGGAAGCATTAAGATATTGTATTGTTTGCATAAAAGTGGCGCGTCGTATGAAAAAATGGTAGATAGAAAGATGTTTTGTCCAAAATTGGACGAGGAATTCAAAAATTATTATTGTGTAGTTTGAAATATGTCAGTGGCGTACTATCGCTTTTCTTTAAAAATTTCAGACCATTACCTGTATGCGCGCAAATGATGAATATAAAATTCTTAATTGTATGTCAAAAAATGAACAATAACTAACTTTTAACACCTGCCAAATTTCATTACAATGTTGCCAGTAGTTTCGGAAAAATCATAAAAAATGTGTAAAATTTTGTGTTTTTCAACGCCCTGTATCTTGAAAATGGATGTAATTACAAAAACTTTTTATTAGGCAAACCCCAATTATTGTTCAGCTTTTTTCCCTATCCTAGTGACGGTGTTACCTTTTTTAAACACCCTGTATAAAATTGTATAAAAATGCGAAAACAAAAGCGAAAAAATGCTGTTTTTATTTTTAAAAGTACGTTTCACAAATTTTAAAAATCTGAAAAAATTCAGGGTGAAATATTATGCAAAAATACCCCTTATAATTTTTTTTCGTGAGAACCAATGTCTTAGTTATTTTTTTAAATTTATTTAAAATTTTAAAATCGTCCTAAAATTTGAGTTTCCCGCCAAAAAATAAAAAAACGGAACTTTTGTTCGGACAGAACTTTTTGAAACTTACAACTTTTTATTCAAAGTTTTTCGCTAGCTCTCGATGCGGCTGAGAAAAAAATAAAAACATAAAAAGCCTAATTAGGCTCTAGGTGGGTCACGTAACCACCTAGGAGGCTAAAAATTTTAGAAAGTGAGTTTCTCTAGATTTGCTAAACTGTGACCTATATGGAATTCGAATCGAGTTGGGGGCATTTTTCATCATCTTACCCGGCTAGGCCCTTTAAGGAAACCCGACAGGCGTAAATAACACTGACAAACTTTTGCATGCTGCAAAGGACAGACGTCTGTCCTTATGATAATTAGCAACGCACTATAGGTGCACGGCACCATAAAAAGAAGAAGTAGAAATATACAAATATATGAATAATTCAAATTTCTTACCATTAAACTCAAACGGGCCATGTTCCTGAAACAACCCAAACATAGAAGTGGCACCTGGGCCTCCCTGTAACCAAAGGATAACTGGATCATTTGCAGGATCGTTCTGAGACGGAAAGAACCAGAAGAACAAATTTGAATTATAAGTTTCGTCAACCCTGAAATATCCAGCATAACTGCTAACTTCTGGCATAAAATCTGTCACTTTAGCTTTTTCCTTGGCCCATATAATATCGCCATTTTTGATAAGATCTGTCAATATGAGCGGCTCACCTGCGTCGCCAACCCTGATATTCGCGTCTAGTTTTCCGTAGAAATCTTTGAATGGGGGCTTTTTAAAAAAGTCCTTATGCCCTGATGTATTCACTGATTTAAGCGCTATTGTGAATAGCACAATAATATATAATAGGGTATACATTTTTGTCAAATATAAACCTATTATGTTTGATAAGAATACCTTTATATTTATACTTGATTAAAAATCTTAAAATTTGATTCTAGTTCATTCACTCACGGTCAAATATTTCAAAACGTCCAAATTTTAAAAAACCGCTTGGATTGACATGAAAGTACACCGCACAAACCTTATGGAAATTAGGTCCCAGTGGAGTTCGTTCATACTTTGGGAAAATACTTTTTGAAGCATCCTGATAAAAAGTTCTCATGGACACAACTCAATCGTATAAAGGATTTTCAAGATATAGAGGCACAAACTCGGAAAATTATAAGATTTACTGGGTATTCCAATTCCCTGAGTTACTGGTTATCTGGCGGCATGTAGAACTTTGGATAAAAAAAGGGCTAGTAGTCTAGGATTTTTTCCTGTCTATCCAATGGTGACCTTTATTTGACCTTGAACTTCAACGGACGTCAACTTCTAGAGTTTCGAGGGGTTTCGGCATTAAATTGATATAAACAGATTACTCATGGCTTTTTGGGATCTCTAAACACGAATATGCCACCAGAATTGACCTCCGGATGACGTTTTTTTGAACGGGCTGTTATTAAAAGGGCTTGAACGAGTCACTAATCACGATTGTATGGAAATTTTGAACAGCCATATCTTTACCAATTTTAGCCTTACAGAAAAACAAAACGTCCAAAATATTCAGAAAAGTAAAAGCTATATTAATTACTGTTCGAGATTTTTGTTCCTGTAAATAATTTATTAACAGTTAATAAGTTATTTCGAACAAAAGAATTTTTTTCAAAATTAAAAATTGAATAATTTTTAATTTGAAACTAAAAACGATGAACTATCTCAGCTAATTGAAATACCATTCAAAAATAATAGTCCAATCATTCAATATTGCTATCGTTCACCCTGGCTTAGCTCAGTCTCCCAAGGTGTGTGTTCGCCTTGTCCTGATATTAAATATGAACTATGAAAATTCAGAATGAAAGCCAACAAAACAATATTTTAGCTAATCATGTTTATTGTTCAATAAAGATATAATAAAAATATGACTTATTAAATGCATTAACAAATATATTTAAATTCTTGCCAAAAACTAACAAATCTTGGATTATACTTATGCATGGCTTGTGGTGTTGGTTCTATGGTAACTTCTTGATGTCGAATGGTACTGCTGTAGACCTGGGCAGATGTTGTGGCCTCAGGCCCCTGCAGCTGGAGATGGTAGTCGTTGCAGTCTAGATGACATGATATTCATTGTTGTCATCACCTTCATGTCATCACCGGGGATAGCGCTTCATGTTTGAGGCTCTCGAAGGGAGAAAGGTTTGATTCCTTTCCAAAAACTAGAAGGTAAACACATATCAAATATCAAGAAGTAAAAACCAAACTTTATCTTTGCTAAATAATCCAATAGCTAGCAATTGGCAAAGGAATAAAATAAAATGAATAATGAGGACTACTAGTTAAATAGTTTGATTACTCAAAGTATATTAATAAATGAAATGAAATATTCAAAATTTATACAGAATTATATATCATACAGAAACAAATGACTATAAAAAATTATTACAGGCTTAGAATAAAACTTACCCCAAGAGAATGTGAAAGTCTTGAAATAAATAGCAATTATCAGCCTGTAATTGGCTTTTATAGTGAAATTAATTTTCCACCACTCTAAATCCTCTGAGACGAAGTGTCACTGTCATTGAAAACGACATTTGAAATGATGACCGAGTACATAAAGATGGTAAGCATGATCCGTAATGAAAGACAGATATGTAGAAAGTAAGGATATATATGAAGTACCTTCAGTATGATGATTTAGATATTAGATGAAAAGAGATATAGTAGATAGAGTATGACAAAAGAGGGCGCCAACGAGTTTTTAACGAATAAAACAGGTAAAACAAATAGAAGAAGATTATTACTAATGAAATATTAAAGAAAATAAAGAAAAATAATTATTTAAAAATAAATTAGCAAAGATGTGACGTTTTTAAGGTTCCAAATTTAAAACCAATTATTTTTTTTAATAAGCACTTTATACAGGTTCAACTTACAGATCAGATAAATAATACTTAAGTAAAGCATCTTGAGACGCTGTAAAGATTCATTAAAGTACTCCGCACAAACCTTATGGAAATTAGGTCCCAGTGGATTTCGTTCATACTTTGGGAAAATAACCTTTGAAGCATCCTGATAAAAAGTAATCATGGGCACAACTCAATCGTATGAATGATTTTCAAGATATAGAGGCACAAACTCGGAAAATTATAAGATTTACTGGGTATTCCAATTTCCTGAGTTACTGGTTATCTGGCAAAATATAGAAGTTTGGATCAAAGAAAAGTACTAGTAGTCTAATATTTTTTCCTGGCTATCCAATGGCGACCTTTATTTTGACCTTGACCTTCAACGTACGTCATCTTCTAGAGTTTCGATGGTTTTCGGCATTTAATTGAGATAAACCCTCAAAGCTCTAGAAGGTTACATCCGTTGAAGGTCAAGGCCAAAGTCATGGCCGCCATTGGAAAGCCAGGAAAAAATCCTAGTCTACTAGTACCATTCATTGATCCAAACTTCTACATGTTGACAGATAACCAATAACTCAGGGAATTGGAATACCTAGTAAATCTTATAATTTCCGAGTTTGTGCCTCTATATCTTAAAGATCCTTCATACAATTAGGTTGTGTCCATGAGAACTTTTTATAAGGATGCTTCAAAGAGTATTGAACGAAATCCACTGGGACCTAATTGCCATAGGGTTTGTGCGGGGTACTTTGACATACACACAGCTAACATGTGAAAGAAAAAAAGTTATATTGTGCCGATGTGTGCTTTTGCTCTGGGGGCGAGTTTCATCCCTTTTCGTAGGTGAAAAAAATATACGTTCAAATTAAGTCCGGAAATGCATAAACTAACTAATTCTAAGCAACTTTTGTTCTATAGCGTTTTTTCACTAAGTTAATACTTCTGAGTTATTTGCGAGTGGATATATTCATTTTTCAAAAAAAAAAAACACTTTTTAGACGGTTTTTCGCCAATAATTCAAAGAGTCAGTATTTTCTCAAAGAAAAACATTTTTAGCAAAATTATAGCCCAGCAGAAGCAGAGTTCAAGCTAATGACAAATAGGTTCATATTCGTCAAATTCAAAATCTAATATTTCACCGTAAAATAACCAAAAAATTAAGCACTTTTTGGTGAAAACTCATGAAAACTCTTTTAAAGTGTTTAAAAAAAGCTTCTAGCATCAAAAGTAAGCAAGTTACCCTCAAAATAAAGTTGATCCATTTTTTGGTAAAAAATCGTGAGTCACATTCCAAATGAATTTAATCGTTACCGCTTCACCAGTTCCTTTACTGATGTATATATTTTTTATATTATCTGTATATTTCATCGGTTTAAAATGCTTATTTTTGAAAGGGCTGTAGTTAAAAGGGATTGAATAAATTAATAATCACGAGTTTATGCAAATTTGAAATAGCCATATGTTAACCAGTTTTTGTCATTTTTAAAAAACATTTTTTTTTTCAAAAAATATAGCTTTTTTTAAATACTTGGGTTATTTCACATTGAAATATTGGCTTTTGAGTTTGACCAATATAAACCTATTTTTCATTAGCTACAACTCGGCTACTACTAACCCTACAGACCTCAAAGATACACTGTGTTTTTACTTTTTAATAAGATATATTTTTTCTCAGGGCAGTCTTTTCGATAAAATAACTTGAGTTATTTGCGAAAAACCGTATAAAACGTTTTTTTTTTTTTTTTTTGTTGAAAAATGAACATATTTACGTACAAATATCTCGAAAAGTATAGACTTGGTGAAAAAAAACGCTATAGAACAAAATTTACTTAGAATTAGTCAGTTAATTAATTGCCGGACTTATTTTAAACGTATATTTTCTCACCCCCGAAAAGGAGTGAAACTCACCCCCATGGCAAAATAACACATCGGCACAATATCACTTTTTTAAATATCTTAGCTACAGTTGAGTCCGCGAGTCTTTACCCGTGCGTCATTAATACCTGGCGAGATAAAACACATACTTTTTATTTAGCATCATTCTCTTCCACGCATGAAATTAATGACAAACCAGCTGCCGCCTGTTATTAAGTAAAGACACATGTTATTTTTATGAACGATTTAGACTCAGTGCATTGAAAAGAGATAGGTACAAAGAAAGACGATTGGGGATGTCTTCACATATTTTAAGTACAATTTCTGACGTTTTGGTTTGTTTACTTTTGTGGATGTCAGTTTGTTGAATTTTTTGCTGTTATTTTATCGAATTTTTGCATTTTGAAGTTTTTTATAGTACACAAACAGTTGTTTTCACAACTAATTTTATATTGGAGTTAGAAATTTTGTAATAAGTTTATGTTATTTTAGGATAAATTTTGACTACGTACAAAGCTAACCTCATTGTTGACACAGTTGAATGCTTGTGTTTAAGGTTCCGCCAAAGTGAATAAAATAACAGAAAAAAATATGTTATCGAATTTTTTTATAAATTGTTTATTTATTTATTAATCAATGATAATAAAACAATTTATTAAGCTACTTCAAATGTAGCTGTAATTATGCACCAAAATTTTAAAGCAAAACTTAAATTTGACATTCTATTTATTTGATAACGTCAAATTTTATACTATAACCCGTGATCGGAATAATATCAGAGAACAACATCAGAGAACAATCAGAGAACAACAACCACAGAGAAACGACACGACCGTACTTAAAACGTGTACCGTTTTTGAAGACGCATGCGCGAACCTGGTTGCTTTAAGTGTTCCCAACTCATGCTAATTCCAGCTAATTCTGTCCCTCTGGTTGTTTTACGATAGTCCGTAGGCGAGTATGGTAAATACTCGACTTAACAAGTGTGGTTCACGGATGTTCCTCTGCGACAGGAAGAGGAATAAGTTTATTTAGATTTCCTAAGAATAATAACAGGTAATTGTTATTGCTTTGTAATTTTTACATATTAGTTATTAGGTATCTAATAGTCTTAATTTGACATGATTAAATATTATTCATAATAAATCATGACGAAAGTGATTCATTTCCTTGTATACATTACCCCTACGTAATGCATAAAAAAACTAAACTTCGCTCTGCCAAGCAAGGGATATTTCAAAATAAAAATAATAAATTTGGTGTCAGTGCATGTATTTCATAACAGACCCAAGTCTCCGAAGGGCCAACCAGGTCAAAACAGATGTTGTCCGGGTGTCATCGCACTTCAAGATATCCTATTTTTATGAAATAAAAATATATAAAGAGTTCTATACACGACAATTTCTGATTTAAACGACGCAAACAAAACACTATTCAAACTAAAAATTGTTGGAGACATAATTGGGGCGATAATTGGGAAAATCTTGTCAATGATTCTTAAAATCTCGATCAATGTAAAATATTTGCCACCATCAAATGCCTTTTAGAAGTCAATAAAAATAAAAAAAACAGTAGATGGGGGTATAACAGTATGCCAACGAAAATATGTAATACGCTATTCTGTTGGCAGCTATTTTGGATTTTCTATAATGAACTCTTTTCTACTACTCAAGCCCCTTCATTTGATATCCATATTGAGGTAGTTGTGAAATTAAATATGTAACCCACCATTTTTGGCCGCCATTTTGGATTTTCTATAATGAACTCTTTATTAGTCGTCAAGCCCTTTCATTTGATACCCATGTTGAAGTAGTCGTGAAAAATATGTAATCCGCCATTTTATAGCGGTGGACATCTTGGATTTACAATGATACTGAATATATGTAGTGTATGTAATGTTACAAATCAGTTTAATTGTAACGATTCGTATAATACTTTTTGATTATTTTTTAGATTGTTGCATATTTATATTTATAGAAATATACTCTTACAGTACTTCTTGGGTTTTTATTAGTTTGCTCCGATATTCGACTTTAAAGGAAAAATGTACTTTTGATATGTTTCCAAGACAAGAACAATATTGACATTCGATTTCAACATAAAGTTTCTTGTTATCGATCACGAACATTTGTCACCAAAAGAGAATTGGAACATTCAGAGTTTGTGACATTTCTGTAGCCGTTACAATGGCTGTGTTATTTTTCAATAACCTATATTAAAAAATATAATTTATTAGGAAATACCTCGACGAACAAATTATATCTTGTATCAGCCCAAGCCAAAAACAATCAGTGAATGTCACACCTACTGTAATAAAAAGCTATATTTTATTATTGGTCTTTCAATGCCAAAATCAGGATAAACAAAAAGGTATTTTCATTTATGGTTCCAATCAATACGATTTTCACCATTACTTTGGATTGTGCGATATATTTGCAACCTTTTGTAAATCAAAAATAATTCCATTATTATAAAGAATGACAACAAAAGCCGGCCCTGTACGCAACTTTTTTCTCGATACAATATTTTATATTTATTGAAAGTCAACATAAATGCTTAATTTTATTTACGAATTTATATTGTGTGATATGCCCACTGACTATTGGTTCCCTGGTCGCTCTGGTTGCTTTAAGTGTCGTTGGCGGCTTAGCCACGAAAGATCAAAGGCGTGTCGTTTCACTGTGGTTGTTGTTCTCTGATAATATCCACGTGCCGTTGCGTTTAAATGCGTTGCGTTTAAATGACGACGCACGGGTAAAGACTCGCGGACTCAACTGTATGTGTGTACCAAATTTTTAAAATGTGGAGCAAAAACCGTGAGTAAATGGACTAAGTTTGATTAATCACGACTTAATCTCTATATCTTAATACCAATGCTAGTGAAATAACTCAATAAAAAACAATTTTATCTAAAACAATGATTGATGATTGTTTTAAGTATAGGAAGTCATACTCCATATCTCTTCATATTATCATATCTATTATACCTTGCAATGCTCGTAATTTAAAAAATTATTTTTAAGTGCCATACATTCAATTGGAAATTTTAATTAAGTATTTACATATGGATATAATGATATAAAAAGGCATTTTTTATTTACAAAACAATAGCTGCTTTAATCACTTGAGTCATTAGCGACAATAAAAATTTTAATATGTTATCGCTCAAGCGGGGATTTTTGCAGTTACTCGAGCGCGTCAGATTAGCATATGGGGAGAAACCTGGTACCCTGCAGATGTACCTCTACCATATATTGGCTCTTAACACAGGGGAGTTCGTTAAGGCGGGCTCGAAAAGAAATTCTATCCTTAAAAAAACTCAGGTAATTGTCAGATTAAGGTACACTTCGCGTCAAAAAAAAAACTGGTACAACTCTTATAACCGAAAATCGTGTTTTTCAAGTTGTGTAAGTTGATCTTGTCACAAGTGTCATTCCAATTTATAGGGCAACGTTGCCAGTTGAACGAAAATATTATATCAAACTAGGTAAAAACGAGGCTGTGCGACAGACCGCATTTTTTAATATACTAAAAACTAAAACAATTGTAATTTACCGTCATCTCAATTAAGTATCCATACATTGATTCGTGTTTTATTATAATTTATGAAAATATTTCAATTCAAAAATAATGATAGATAATAAATCTTGACATGACTTTAAATTATTATGTTTAATGTCAAATCTAGAGGTGTGATTGGTTTCTCGTAAATTGTAGGACAAAACTGCATTAAGTTGTGTAGAATAAATAAAACACACTGAAAAAAATAAAAACTTAATTTGAAATTAATATAAAATGAATAACTTTTACAGTGAACAAGTGTGTAATTTAAATATATGTATTACAATTCGAAATATACATTTTAAACATTATTTTTTTGTATTTAGATTTAGTGCAATTCCGTTATCTGTGATGGCAACAACGAAGTGATTCACGAACAGTAATTGTCAGTCTGGACACAGGTTTACATTGGGAAAAAAAGTCTACCAGTTCTATATGACGCGAAGTGTACGTTAAGTACATGCAAAAGAGTGTAGATCTCAAAAATCTGACGATTTGAGCCGGGCGTAAGGAAATGGGTGAGTCCCAAAATTTCAAAAGAAAAAAGCGAATATTTCGCGAAATGAATGACAGATCGAAAAACTTAAAAATATGTGCTTAATATTTTTTTAAAATTTATTGAATGATACCAAACACGACTTCCCACGAAGAGGGGTGGGGGGTAAATTTAATATTTTAAATACAAATCCCGCGGTATTTCGCGAAATGAACATTAGATCGAAAAACTGTAAAATACACTTATTCAATATTTTTGAAAAATTTATCGAATGGTACTAAACACGACCCCCCACGCAGGTGGGGTGGGGGTTGCTTTAAAATCTTAAATAGGAGCTTCCATTTTTTTATTGCAGATCTGGATTCCTTACGTAAAAATAAGTAACTTTTATTCGAAACATTTTTTCGAATTATGGATAAATGGCGCTATAATCGGAAAAAAACGATTGTTGGAACTGGAAAATTAAATTAAAAATGGAAAGTCCCCACTAAAATTAAAAACTTTACTTAACTTTTTTTCGTTTTAGAACCTACTCTTCACAGCCCAATAGGTCCCCAAAGCGTTCGAGTGACTGCACATTTAGCATACTTTCCTCCCCTACTATTATACATGTTGTTCTGAGAAGCTATTTCCTTGTGGCATTTTTATAATCAACTATTTTAATGGGTATAACCCACAATTTTACCAAAAAAAATGATTATATACTATTATACACTCCTGACCAAAAAAATCGGGACACCTTAAGAATGGGTCATTTTTGATATGTCGAATCTGCTAACCCTGTTGTCCGATTTTAGTGATTTTTTTAATATGTTGTATAGAAGAATATGGATGTAGTAATAGTTTTGCTGATCAGAGAAATTTCATTGTATACCGGGTATAACAATAATACTGTGTTCTTTCCTGAAAGTTCGTAACACCCTGTGGAATATTCCAGCATTTAAAAATATTGAAATTAAAACTCAATTATAGCCTTAGCCTTTCTTAACATTCTGCTTTTTGACTCATTCACTTATTTTGGATAATGAAAAAGTTAGGTACTTTGACAACTAGCCATGTTTTTCATCAATACAGGGTGTTTCTAAATAAGTGCGACAAACTTTAGGGATTAATTCTGCATGGAAAAATAATGACAGTTTGCTTTATAAACATTTGTCCGCAAATGCTTCGTTTCCGAGATACGGGATGTTGAATTTTTTCTTACAAACTGACGATTTATTTATTGCTCTAAAACCGGTTAAGATCTGCAAATGAAATTTGGTAGGTTTTAAGAGGTAGTTAGTTCACATATTTTGACAACTAAACATTTTATATTCGCCATTGTCGTGCATACAGGTAATATGACCCGTATGCACGCCAATGGTGAATATAAAATACATAATTGTATGTCAAAAAATGCGCAATAACTGACTCTTACAACTCACCAAATTTCATTTGTATATCTCAACCGGTTTTAGAGCAATAAGTAAATCGTCACTGTGTAAGAAAAAATTTAACATCCGGTATCTGGGAAACGAAGCATTTGCAGACATATGTTTATCAATTAAATTGTCATTCTTTTTCCATGCCAAATTACCCCTTAAAGTTTGTTGCACTTATTTAGAAACACCCTGTATTGATTCATAACATGCCTAGTTGTTAAAGAACCTAACTTTTTCATTATCCAACATAAGTGAATGAGTCAAAAAGCAAAATGTTAAGAAAGGCTAAGGCTACAATTGAGTTTTAATTTTAATATTTTTTAAATGCTAGAATATTCCACAGGGTCTTAGGAACTTTCAGGAAAAAACACAGTATTATAGTTACACCCGGTATACAATTACATTTACCTGTTCAGCAACACTATGACTACATCCATATTCTTAGAGAATAAGGCTATAACATACTAAAAAATTACTAAAATCAGACAACAGGTTTAGGAGATTCGAGACATCAAAAATAGCCCATTTTAAAGGTGTCCCGATTTTTTTGGCCAGGAGTGTATATTAAGTGCGTTCGCGGGTACAGTGGAAAAATTGTCGCCGACAAGTTCTAACCTCACTTAATAAAAATAATACTGTTAATAGATAAATATACAAGGTACCTATATTTACTTTTAATTAATATTAATAACTAATTACTAACCTTTAAGCTCCTAGCGTTACATTACCGAAGAAACCGCTAAAATCTTAAGCCTTAAATTCGGGAAGTGATTCTAATTTTAACTAGATGATTATGCAAGACTTTCAAGGGACACTTGTTTACTAGTTTTCAGCAGTTGGTTCGAGGATTTGATCTAACCTGTTTATTTAGTTGAGTGTTTTATATGACGGTGTTTATTATTTATGGTAAAAATGGATCTCAAGTTTGAGTAAGTATATTTTTACTATTTTTTTGTTATTATATTTTGTTTAAAGTGTTTTCAATTGAGGATAAAGTAATGTCTTTTCTTATTCATAATACAAATTTTTATAAATTTTATCCTGGTTTTGTAAAAACCTTTAATTTTTGGTGTTACATATTATATGTAACGCTAGGAACATATGGGAGCAAAAATCGGAACTTTTGGAATTGTAACGTATTGTTTGTTCCAGAAAAGGGTTTTCTCTTCCAGAAGCGCTGGAGATGATTGATGCCGTTGTAACTTTAGACGTTAATGCTATATATAGGTAGTGAAACCCCAGAATTGAATGTGTTTCTGGATTTTAACAGGCTGTCCGAGAGAATTCTAAGAGCACCCGTTGAACTTGTTGTACGAAATAGTGAAAGAGATTTCGAAATATATGATGATATTGAGGAGACTCAGCCTTCCAGATCATCAGAAAAAGCTAAAAAACTAGTAAAAGGAAAGTTGAAGTTGATCTTATGGACCAGAATGTAGCTAGATACCAAGTAGGACTAGTTGCTGACAAATTAGCAGCAAAACACTTGCGCACTTTAAAATGATATAAATAATATCGTTAATAGATGAATATAGAAGGTATATTTACCTAGTATAATTTAATGATAAGTTATTAATATTAACTAAAAGTAAATATACCTTGCATATTCATCTATTAACGATATTATTTTTATAAAGTGAGGTTAGAAATTGTTGGCGACAATTTGTCAACTGTACCCGCGAACGCACTATTATTTTTTAGAAAGCCAATTAAGTTTTTGGTATCGATATCTTCACATAATAATGTTTTTATGTCACTGTGTAACCAGATAGAAGGAGATTTTCTGTTGGAGTGAATGCACAGAGAGTGATAAACTCCAACAGAAGTAGGAGTAAGAAGATCTACTTAATGTAGCCAAAGGAACAACAATGTGGCTTCTGCGTTGAAGAAGCTGAAGTCTAAAATACTACTTTGCAGTAGTACTTGTATGGAAAGATGCCAAGACGAAGAGTATAGAATTGATATAGGACTGAAGATGAAAATTATGAATAGATAGATGTAACTTGAATAGCTAGCTCAATATGCAAGAGAATGGCCACTTTACACTCAAGGAAGGATTCGGCCAATTTGCACGGCTATTTCTGGCTGGACAATAAATTAAAGGAAATGACAATGATGGCTAGAAAAGAAGATATTAAGACAATGTTCACAAAATAGATAGAGTAAATATAATAATATAATGAAAATAGAATAAATTTTTGGGCGCCAGAAGAAGGATAACTGGGTTAACCCTCTTCCAGGTATTCTACGCTGCTATAGAGTATATTAAATTTGTAATAAAAGTATATTAAATGTACAAATATAGAGGAGTAATATGAGAAAAAAAATATGCACAATAAATATATATTTATTAAATTTAACTACTAGATGTTCACAATCTCCGAGTTAAGACAAGTAACTAGTCTGTGACTCTAATATGACAAAAAAAATGATACTAGTGAAAGTCAATTAAAAAAATTATCACACAAATGTGATCTAAGAATAATCTTAATAAGGTTAGAAAATCTGAATAAGGGTACCTCTAATACAGAAAGTACAACTTACACCTAGATTAGTATGAACCCTTCACCAAATAACACTTGTACGATTTTAATACGTACACCCTAATTGAATACTACCTGATAATAGAATAAGGAAAATACCTAATGTAAATAATATATATTTTACAACTCTCAATGTGTTGACGGGTAACAAGTCCCTAAATGAACCAACTTAGTACTGGATACAAAAGATCCTTTTCTGACTAGTGGTTCTAAATAATAATCGCAAGTAAAACTAGTACCTTCCTGAGGGGATGGGTACTAGGGATTTATTCAAATATAATATAAAAAAATTAATAGTTAACGTTAAATAATATTTACAAAAATCTAATACAAATTGAAAAATTATGAAATAAGTTGAATGATTTTAAATTTAGGTGAATTGAACTAATATTATTTTAAAATTAACTGAGAAAACAAGTCTAAAATTAATACGAACCAAGGGGAAAGAACATGTATGGGGAGAATCTTCGAGCTCGAAACTTCTACCAAGAATTATATAAATTTGGGGGAACAGTACTAACTGTTAGGCATGGTTATTATAACTAAAATGTACTTAAATTTGTAGAGAAAGAAAAAAATATTTATGTGTAATTAAATTATGAACTTATGTGTATCTAACTTAAATGTCCTGAATATTACAAAAAAAAAACAGTATAAGTCTTTAACTAGTATGAATAATTGTCCCCCAAAACAAACCCCTTTTCACGCGTTCCAACACTGATCCTTGGTGTGTGGTACCAAATCCGTGGTACGAAGTTAACACCGAAGTGGTGCAACTGCCCAATAGCTAATGAACCTGTCCCTCGGAGGATGCAGGATGATGAACCAAAACAAAACAAATGGGACTGTATCCTTAGACTTGTTCCCTGGTTGACTGAATCTTGGAAGTGTCTGCTCTCGGTGTTAGAGAGGGTTTACCAGCGGTAATAATAGATTTCTCCCGAATGGCTAAAAACAAAATATTCCCAGTTTATTCCTAATAAAACATGTCAGAAAAAGAAGTAAAAGAGAGAAGTTAATGAGGAAAGGTTTTTAGAAAAGAACTACAAAAAACCGACCTTTCATTGACCCAAAAAAAACCTATCTACCTTGACATTTTAGCCATAGGTTGTGATCAGACTTTTAACAACTATGGCCTTGATTGGAATAGACAAGAAAACTTACAATAATAGGTTTTTTTCAAAAGAAGTTGTACATGTATGGTATAAAGAAATAGGTACTGTGAAAATATATGAACATATTAGATATGGGAAAAGAATTATGAAGTCTATGAAGTAAAATTTAGTAGGTTTCAAGAAGTAATGATATAATTGGCAATAGGTTTTCATAACTGGAAATTTTTTATGAACATAACCCCATATTAAGAATGTTATTAAAGATCTTTTCTGGATACATGATAGACACTGCAACATTCTACATAAAAGCCAATCGATGACTTAATTTAAATTCAATCCATAATGAGAATAATATTATAATTGCCACAATTATGACACCATATTGAAAAAACTATTATAAAAAAACATACCGGTGTGAGATCCTTTTTCTTACAGTTTCATTATTCCGTCACTTTAATTCACTCAACTTTCTATAACTTGCAACAACAATAATGGAACTATGCAACTGGAAATAACTTATTTTAATTATATAATTAGAAAACTCACGCCGCCATTCTTATTGACACTCCCAAGACCAATCCTTCCCTCTTCACCGTTCCGGCTTCGTGACAGCTAGCGGCCGGTGTTCAGTACCAACCTCAAGAAATATCAATGTGACCACCATACACCCAGTATGACGTCACCAAGGGAATTTTGTACGAACTGGTTTTTAATATTCTAAGAAAATACTTTTGACAATAATTAAATAAGGTGTTCCCATTAATAATTAATTAAATAAGTGATGGAACGTCACATTCCCCTCCTACTGGAAGAAAAAAAAATTTAATCCAAATTTTTTTTTTTATGCTCTAAATATTAAACTAAAGTAGTAGTAGTGTATTATTTATCGTTGATTCGCAAGATTACAAATAACCACAACTAAGGATCAAGGGAAAGCACTGCAGCAAATAACCTGAATTGCAGAAGATCACCCGAAGTCCTATTAAAAGCGACTGAGGTTTTGCCGTAAAAGACACACAAACTAAATATGAGACTAAATTTATAATGACAAATAAGTGTCGAATTGGCAGCAAATCCAAAGTTGAACTATCCATGGACATCAGATTTATAATGGGTATATCCAAGGACGAACAACCAGGCAAAGGTGTGAGCCAAATCGTACAATAACGCAAGTAAATATACTAAAGTTACCAAATAAATCAAGAAAATTAGTGAAGAATCGAACACTCAATCCAAAATTGGACCAACAATGGACACCAGATTCGTAATGGCATATCCAGAGAAGAACAATCAGGAAGATTTATGGAACAATTCTCACCAATACCGAATAATACAAATAGTAAACATACCAAAGGAATCCAAAACACATTAACCAAAATAAATGGGGAATCGGACACTCAATCCAAAGTCAGACTATCAATGGACACCAGATTCGCAAAATCATATCCAATGAAGAACGACCAGGAAGATTTATGGACCAATTCACATCAATACTAAATCATATAAATAAATAAGTGAAGAATCGGACACTTCATCCAAAATCGGACTATCAAAGGACACCAGATTCACAAAAGCATATCCAAAGAAGAACGATCAGGAAGGTTTATGGACCAATTCTCACTAATACTAAGTAAATAAACTAAATTAGCTCTACATCTACCCTCATCCGGTAATGTGAGCCTATCTGAACTAAATAATAGAAATAAAGGATGAACTTATAAGTTCTATGACTTATGACTCTATGGCAACTACAAAATATGACGGGAACAAACTCCCAATTTTTTTTATAAGACTGTATATTCACTTGAACATACATAGGATTATCCAGGAGATATTCCTGAATCTAAGCAACAACTAATGCCTAAGGAAAGAAGGGGAATCTACTAAAAAGAAAATCAATAATTTGTCCCGATGGGTTAATCACTAACATTACGACTCTACGTATATGGATAGTCAAAGCATCAATATACTATGAAATAAGAGACATAAAATAAGCAAACTAAACTTCCCTATTATCGTGTGAAAATGTGTCTGGAATATTTGGACTAACTACACAAGAACGGCTAGAAAATGTTGCGCACCATTTCCCGACCGGAAATATTATCATGCATAAACATCCGCAAACTCAATCATGAAAGACATGGATTACGAAATCGGATAGCAGTGATCAGCTGCTGAATTTCGAACCCACGTATTCACCAACTTTGAGCATTAACAGACTAGTTCATAAGAAGAAATATGAAAGACCCAAGCATTCATCTATAAACCAAAATTCCAAACTCATTCCAAAATTATACTGTGGAGAAAATAAAGACCTGAATTATTGTAAAGTATCTAACATATCCGTGACAAATGTCAATAGCGTAACCCAATAACAAATTAAAAACCACATCTTTCCAATATGGCAAATCCAATAACATTATATAAAAATAATATATAAAAAAACTAATAAGTAGGTAATCAAATATCCACAATATAACACATAATCTAAGATATGGTAGTGTAACATAGTTCCATCTATATTCAGCGAGAGTACTAATATGAGCCTACATATCCAAATATCTAAATATATAATAATCAACAGCTCTTTTATTGTAAGAGGTTGAGTAAGCAAACCGAAAATACAAGTGGAGGTTATCAAACTTGGTAATACTACTGCCTGGATTAATACTGAAGAGTATTGATCCCTAATGATTAAACTGCAATTCATAATACAAAAAAAATGATAAACTCGTATAAGCGGTATTACAGAATAATTCTTCGGTACCTAGTACTTAAGAAGTGAGAAGTCATTAAACCATGCCGAAGGATGAAAATTGAACTATGGACTTGCACTATCGAGTGATTAAAAATTAAACCTAATTCTAATCCATAATTAAAACGAGCTAAAGGCAACCACAGGAAGGGATTAGCTCAACAACCCTGTTAAGCTAATCTTCTTCCGATGAAGTTGAATCAGCATCGTCCATGGTATTGTCAGGCAGTAAATCCTTTACATGAAATTGACCAATTCGCTTATTAGTCGAATTGTCCTTTAATTCATAAATCAAAGGAGATACTACCCTTAATACAGTACACGGAACATATTTCTGGCACAACTTTGCAGAAATGGCATCACCCTTACTGGATTTGACAAAATTGCGCTTTAAGACTCGATCACCAACAAAGAATCGCAGATCTCGTTTCCTCAAATTATAGTGCTGCTGGTTCCTTAGGTAAGAAGATTTTAACTTCTTCCTAATGTCTGAGAAAATATGAGGTAACGTCTGGAGATCATCTAAGCGATGAAGTTTCTCAGATATTTGAGGAAGGTTTTCGGAATTGTCTGAAATTAATCCAAAATAATCACCTGATAACGCAACATTCCTACCAAAATTCAGATATGCTGGGGAGCACTGGGTCACTTCATGGACAGAAGTCCTTATGGCCTGAGCTATGGAATGGATATATTGATCCCAAGCTCGGTGATCCGGGTAGGTATAGGACCTTAGAGCTGTGACAATACTGCGATTTACTCTCTCAGTATGATTTGCTTGTGGATGGTAGGCAGCATTGTAAAAGGTCTTTTGAACCTTATATTTAGCTAAAAGATCTTTAAAGGCCTTTGATACAAACTGAGGACCATTGTCACACGACACAATTTGGGGAACACCATACACCAGAAAGACTTGTTCCTCCAAATATTTTAAAATTGCTGGAGTTGTGGCCTGACGAAGAGGACAAACCAAAGGAAATTTAGTGAAATAATCCACAACTACCAGGCAATAGGTATTACCCTTGTAGCTCCGAGGGTACGGTCCAATGAGATCCATTGAGATCATCTGCCAAGGAAAATTGATGTTTCTGAAGGAACCCATAAGTCCAGCTTGTGGTAGGTTACTTGGTTTACAAGTAGCACAAACCATGCATTTAGAAATGTACCTTTTAATAGACTTCCGCATGCCAGGCCAATAATATAATTCAGCAATGCGGTGATATGTCTTATAAAACCCAAAATGACCAGCTGTAACTTCATCATGAAACATATGCAGAATATTTTCCCTATTTGGCGTAGGCACAACTATTTTCCACTCCGACATGTTGGATAAGGACTCTATCGGACTAAAGGTGTGTTTGTACAGAACATTATTCTCTACCTTAAAATCAGGATATTTTTGTGGGTCTTGAGTAACCCTATCAATCATATTCTGATACCACACATCAGGGGTTAAAGAAGACAGATCTAGGACATTAATATCATGGACACGTGAAAGAGCATCTGCAACCACGACCCCGTTTGCCTTTCTATGGACAATCTTATATGAATAGGCAGCCAGTTTACATATCCATCGAGAAAGTCTCTGAGAAGGGTTTTTCATACTATGAAGCCATACCAAGGAACTATGGTCCGTAATTATAGTGAAATTACGACCTTCCAAATAATAACGAAACGCTTCTAACCCATGGGTGATAGCTAAGAGTTCTTTCTCTGTGGTTGAATAGTTTTTCTGGGCCTTATTCAACTTCTTACTAGTGTAAGCTATTGGGTGTTCAGAGCCATCCTTCAACTGAAATAATACGCCACCAGAAGCAGTATTAGAGCAATCTGTCATCAGATAAAAATGCTCATCAAAATTAGGTGACATCATGACCGGAGCGCTCGTTAAAGCATCTTTAACGCGCCTAAAAGCTTCATCGGCCTCAGGAGTCCAAGTAATGGTCTGTCCCTTTTTCCTGTTCTTCAAAAGATCAGTAAGAGGAGACAACAAGGTAGAGTATGACGGTACAAACCGACGATAATAGCCACACATTCCCAATATCCTACGGACTTGGGTGGTGGTCTTAGGTATGGGAAAATTTTTAATAGCTACTATTTTCTCAGGATCAGTCCTTAGCCCCTGGTTATCAACAACATAACCCAAGAACTTAAGACTAGGACGACAAAACTGACATTTATCCAAATTGATCGTCAGATTAGCTTCCTTAAGACGTAAAAATAACTTATCTAAAATTTCCATATGAAGGGAAAAATCGGGAGTGACAACCAAAATATCGTCCAAATAATAGAAAACATAGGGCTCTAACTGTGGACCAATGACTAAATCCATCAGACGACACATTGTCTGAGGAGCAGAAACAAGACCGAAAGGCATGGTGACAAACTGGAATAATCCTTTACCACTGACAGCAAAAGCAGTATACTTCTTGCTCTCTTCACTCAGTGGGATCTGTAAGAAGGCCTTAGACAAATCAATAGAAGAGATGTATTTGGCATTCTGAAGTTTGCTCAAAATCACATCTATTCTGGGGATAGGATAAGCATCCCTGTTCGTTGTGATACTGTTTAGTTTTCGACCATCAAAGCAGATCCTGAAGGATCCATCCTTCTTCTTCGTTAACCAGAGTGGGGAACAATAGGACGACGTTGAATGTTCTATGATATTTAAAGCAAGCATCAAATCTACTTCTTTTTCTAAATCTGCCTGCCAGGCTTGAGGTATGGGATACTGATACAACCTAAAAGGAGTGGGATTTCCCACTTCGATAGTGTGAGATATTAACGACGTACGACCTAGTTTGTCTTTTGAAGAAAGAGTAGTGAATTTAGAGATCATACTCTCTAATTGCCTTTGTTCGGAGCTTGATAAACTAGCAAAATCATGAATAGCACTAAGGGTAGATAAATTAAATTCAGATATGGAAAAAGAAAAATCAGAACAACTTAAGGTGCTATTGAAAGCATTGAAAAAGTCCATACCTAGAATTATAAAATTCTGCACGGAAGGAATAACATAGAATGTAATTTCTCTACATAAATCGGCCACTGTGATTTCAATTTGGAGTTTGCCCGTAATGGACTGAACTGTACCATCTGCAGTAGATACTTGCAAAGATGAAATGGGCATAATGGGAATACTAGAATTTTTCAATAAATTTAATGAATGTGCCCCTATCAAGGAAATATTAGAGCCACTATCTAGCAAAGCTAAACACGATTGTCCTAGAATTTGAATAGGGAGATATGGCCTATTATCATTTTGTTTCCTAACTAATAAAGAATTAATATCTAGATATAAAGTATTTGGTTGTCTAGAACCGTTATAGGGAACTAACCTAGACGTATCATCATCATTAACAAAACTAGAATCTAATATAGATAATGGAACTACATCACTATCACAATTATTATTGTTACGTTGAACACTACCAATCAAAGAAGAATTTGTAAATGAACATCTGTGATCATTTGAATCAAGCGAATCTAACGTATCATCTATAGAAATTAATTTCTGGTTTAATTTTGTTTTGTGGTGTGTGCTGTTTTCTTGAACGACACCCCTTCCCTTTTCGTGAAGATGGGTTTGGGTTGCTGGATGTGCTTGGTCCAGCAGTTTCGTTTGACGATGGGGTTGGATTCCCTGATTGGGTGTTGGACGGAGAAACGTTCAGGGGACGGACCTCCGACGTCTCGTTTCCCGAACACTTAGAACAATTCCTTTTAAGGGTGTTCTCTCGGCCACAACCATGGCAGAAAATACGACTTTGAGGAATCCCACAATTGTAAAACGGATGACCTGGCTGATCACAATTCCAACAGACAAGAGAACTAACAACCGAAACATTATGATCATGGCCCTTATTTGGCCAAGAACGTTGCCTAAAGGAAGTTGGCTGAGAAGAAGAGTTAGAATAGGATCGAGATGTGCATGGAGGTTGAGAAGACCAGGATAAAGTTTCCTCCAAACGTTTGCACTTTACAGTAAGGTCATCAATGTTCTGAATGTCCATAAGAGCTAATTGTTGATGATAAAAGGGTAATAGACATTAAAGGATGATTTTAATTTTAGCTAAATCTGACAAAGGAGTGTCTAAACGACTACACATACCTAATATAGTATTAATAAACATAGTAACAGATTCCCCAGGTTTCTGCTTATGATTCTTAATTTGATCTAGTAGGTCGTCCTGGAACGAGTACGGAAGAAAATCGGACTTCAACTTTTTAATCAGATCAGACCAACAAGAAAAATTACCCCTATTATTCCTAAACCAGGTAAAAGCTGTCCCGGTGAACAGTTCAGCAGATGCAGCAAACAAATCCTCTTCAGAAACACCTCTAGATACTCGAAGACATTCAACCCTTTCCAAAAATGACATCACATCAGTGTGCTGTTTTTCACCTGAAAATGAAATACCCCATTTGTGTACTTGCACAGGTTTGGAGTAAGTGAAACTAGATACATTGACTGGAGCATTAGGAGTAGAGGTAGCTATGGGGTTAACTCTAGAATCAAGTTCACCCTCTAGTGTTAATATTCTAAGAGAAACAGATTTCTTGAAAGGTTCCTGTTCTTCGGTAGGACAGTGTAACAAGTGTACACGGGCAGAAATATGGCCTAGACGAGATGTTAATCGCACATACTCTGTATCCTTTACAGTTCCCCTAAATTTTTCGATTTTTTTAGACAAGCTGTCCAATGTTTCAGAGATTCCTTTCTGTTGTTCCTCAAAAGGGATGGATACAGCTGATATTTGGAGAAAACTCCTATTGCCAGCTTCTTGTTTCAAAGCACCTCTCAGAAGATTGCGTTTTTTATCGACAGTTGTCGACTCCTCTGGCATTATGTCCCTAATCTTTAATTCATAATCCAGTTCATCCACCAGAAGATGTTCAGCTTTAAAAGCACACATGATGAGAGCAAAATTATTGACAAGTAGTCCAAAGAACAGAAGTATGAAAGATACCTAAGTTTGCACGCAAAATATATATACCGAGAAAATATTCGCAACACACCAACAAAATCAAAATGGCCAGCAAAAAAAAAATATATATATATATATAATGAAGTATATAATCAAATAAATATATAAGATCAAATAAATATATAAGATCAAATAAATGGATAAATAATCCAATAAATAATGTATACTCAAGTAAAACTACTACCTAAATACTGGAAGTAAATTTTTATTTATATGTAACTTACCACCACTTTGGAAAAAATATATATAATAATAATCAATGCTTAGTTGTACCTCCAACTATACCACTATTGGCTGAAGGAATAAAAATTACCTTCTATGAATTATATTATTAATAGCAATATTAAATATAAGTTCCCAATAAAAAATTCAAATTTAACCCAGAATGTAAGTTGCACAAACCTATACTATAATGAGGTCCCAAAATATAAACAAAAATCAAAACAGCGTATAAGAATACCTGATATGTATCAGAAATTAAAATTAAAATAAATAAGTAACAAGATGTGTATAGAGATACCAAACGAAAATAACAAAGAAACTTGAGATAAAAAGAGAAGAATTGACCTAAATAAATACTGTCTCAGACCAAAAATAAGGCCACCACGTTGGGAAGCCGATGTAACCAGATAGAAGGAGATTTTCTGTTGGAGTGAATGCACAGAGAGTGATAAACTCCAACAGAAGTAGGAGTAAGAAGATCTACTTAATGTAGCCAAAGGAACAACAATGTGGCTTCTGCGTTGAAGAAGCTGAAGTCTAAAATACTACTTTGCAGTAGTACTTGTATGGAAAGATGCCAAGACGAAGAGTATAGAATTGATATAGGACTGAAGATGAAAATTATGAATAGATAGATGTAACTTGAATAGCTAGCTCAATATGCAAGAGAATGGCCACTTTACACTCAAGGAAGGATTCGGCCAATTTGCACGGCTATTTCTGGCTGGACAATAAATTAAAGGAAATGACAATGATGGCTAGAAAAGAAGATATTAAGACAATGTTCACAAAATAGATAGAGTAAATATAATAATATAATGAAAATAGAATAAATTTTTGGGCGCCAGAAGAAGGATAACTGGGTTAACCCTCTTCCAGGTATTCTACGCTGCTATAGAGTATATTAAATTTGTAATAAAAGTATATTAAATGTACAAATATAGAGGAGTAATATGAGAAAAAAAATATGCACAATAAATATATATTTATTAAATTTAACTACTAGATGTTCACAATCTCCGAGTTAAGACAAGTAACTAGTCTGTGACTCTAACATGACAAAAAAAATGATACTAGTGAAAGTCAATTAAAAAAATTATCACACAAATGTGATCTAAGAATAATCTTAATAAGGTTAGAAAATCTGAATAAGGGTACCTCTAATACAGAAAGTACAACTTACACCTAGATTAGTATGAACCCTTCACCAAATAATACTTGTACGATTTTAATACGTACACCCTAATTGAATACTACCTGATAATAGAATAAGGAAAATACCTAATGTAAATAATATATATTTTACAACTCTCAATGTGTTGACGGGTAACAAGTCCCTAAATGAACCAACTTAGTACTGGATACAAAAGATCCTTTTCTGACTAGTGGTTCTAAATAATAATCGCAAGTAAAACTAGTACCTTCCTGAGGGGATGGGTACTAGGGATTTATTCAAATATAATATAAAAAAATTAATAGTTAACGTTAAATAATATTTACAAAAATCTAATACAAATTGAAAAATTATGAAATAAGTTGAATGATTTTAAATTTAGGTGAATTGAACTAATATTATTTTAAAATTAACTGAGAAAACAAGTCTAAAATTAATACGAACCAAGGGGAAAGAACATGTATGGGGAGAATCTTCGAGCTCGAAACTTCTACCAAGAATTATATAAATTTGGGGGAACAGTACTAACTGTTAGGCATGGTTATTATAACTAAAATGTACTTAAATTTGTAGAGAAAGAAAAAAATATTTATGTGTAATTAAATTATGAAATTATGTGTATCTAACTTAAATGTCCTGAATATTACAAAAAAAAACAGTATAAGTCTTTAACTAGTATGAATAATTGTCCCCCAAAACAAACCCCTTTTCACGCGTTCCAACACTGATCCTTGGTGTGTGGTACCAAATCCGTGGTACGAAGTTAACACCGAAGTGGTGCAACTGCCCAATAGCTAATGAACCTGTCCCTCGGAGGATGCAGGATGATGAACCAAAACAAAACAAATGGGACTGTATCCTTAGACTTGTTCCCTGGTTGACTGAATCTTGGAAGTGTCTGCTCTCGGTGTTAGAGAGGGTTTACCAGCGGTAATAATAGATTTCTCCCGAATGGCTAAAAACAAAATATTCCCAGTTTATTCCTAATAAAACATGTCAGAAAAAGAAGTAAAAGAGAGAAGTTAATGAGGAAAGGTTTTTAGAAAAGAACTACAAAAACCGACCTTTCATTGACCCAAAAAAAACCTATCTACCTTGACATTTTAGCCATAGGTTGTGATCAGACTTTTAACAACTATGGCCTTGATTGGAATAGACAAGAAAACTTACAATAATAGGTTTTTTTCAAAAGAAGTTGTACATGTATGGTATAAAGAAATAGGTACTGTGAAAATATATGAACATATTAGATATGGGAAAAGAATTATGAAGTCTATGAAGTAAAATTTAGTAGGTTTCAAGAAGTAATGATATAATTGGCAATAGGTTTTCATAACTGGAAATTTTTTATGAACATAACCCCATATTAAGAATGTTATTAAAGATCTTTTCTGGATACATGATAGACACTGCAACATTCTACATAAAAGCCAATCGATGACTTAATTTAAATTCAATCCATAATGAGAATAATATTATAATTGCCACAATTATGACACCATATTGAAAAAACTATTATAAAAAAACATACCGGTGTGAGATCCTTTTTCTTACAGTTTCATTATTCCGTCACTTTAATTCACTCAACTTTCTATAACTTGCAACAACAATAATGGAACTATGCAACTGGAAATAACTTATTTTAATTATATAATTAGAAAACTCACGCCGCCATTCTTATTGACACTCCCAAGACCAATCCTTCCCTCTTCGGTTATGAGATGTTAGCACCTCATTGATCGAATTTCGTAAAAATAATTATACCATTCTTTTGCTCACGGTTTGTACAGCAATGATCACTAGGTTTCAGATTTTGATCACCTGTAGTTTATTTTTTATTAAGGGTTGAAAATTCAAGGACGAAAAAAAAGATGTTGGCACCTCATTGATCGAAATCTTTAAAACGAATGACTGTATTCGATAGGAAATAAAGCGCTGACCAATGATCACCTATATTGAACATTGATCAGGCTTTTTTTTGCACTGAAAATAATTATTAAAGTTGCAATAACCTTAGCACGCACGCGCAGTCCATTAAAAATTTTATATCTAACAGGAGCTCTGTTCTTTATTTGAAAAATTTTCAAGGACAGTCACTCTTCGGTCCGAGTACAATGATTCTGTCTAAATCTTGACCCGAGGGGTAGCGGCGTGTAATTTGGGTTGCCTATATAAACATCGACGAAATTTGAGTTATTTAAAACGCTGAAAAGACTAGTTAGTGATAATAAAAACCGATATTTACTGCGGTTACATGATATTTAATATTAAAATATTATTGGATGTGGTAGAATGTAGACTCTTTGTATAATTACCAATTGAACAGTGAAGCTGTTAGATCAATTTTCCGATTCAATCATTTCTACTGTTTACAGTTGTGTGTTTGTGTTTGCTTTTGAGTATGTATTTCATTTTCTTGACATCGAAAATGTTAGGTGTGGAAAGAATTAATAAGTGCGTGAAATGCGAAAAAGTGTATAAACATAAACATGATTTAAAAAGACATGTAAAAAGTTCGCATCCCGACAAATTGGATGCAATTGCCCCTTTAAAAGTGCTTAAAGGCAACGTCTATAAGTGCACACATTGTGATAAACAATTTAGATATAAGTCAAGTTTAAACTTTCATGTCAAAAAAGTGCACACAAATGTATCAGTTTATGCAGAAACTAAAACATTTCATCATAAATGTTCTGTGTGTAATTATCATGCAACTTTTAAAAAGGACTTTATTAAACATTATGAAACTTCTCATAGCATTCCTATGCAATAGGATACAATAGAGTTTTCCAACCATGATGACTTTATTTCTTGGAAGAATAAAATAGAGCTTGAAACAAATGCTAGTGTCGTTTTATTGCTGAAAAAGTGAACTACATAATTGCCACCGATAATAAACAGGCCATTTCGCGATTCAAGTTTATCAACACAAATTACACGCCGCTAATATTCGGGTCAGGATCTAGAATCGAGTATCAAAATTGTTGCAAGCTTTTTACTCTTCGAATGAACCGTTTTCTTACAGTGTTGCGCGATTTTGAATAAGTAATAAATTATAAGTTCTGATCCAGAAAACTCAGAATTGATTTTTACATTATAATCAAACGAAGCGGTTATAGTTAAATTTGTTGCTATCTAGAGAATGTAAAGATTATTCGTGATAATAAGAATTGTAATAGATTTCTTTGTTGTGGATATTAGGACTATTTTATTCCAAGGAGATTAAGTCAGATCACACTATTGGCAACTGAGAATCTTAAAACATATGTCTTATTATATGCATTGTTGTCAGGTCTAAAAGTTACTTTTTCGCTTAAAGTTTTTTATACCTACCTAATAATATTAGTATAATTATTATATTATATTATATTATATTATATTATATTAGATTATATTATATTATATTATATTATATAATTATATTATATTATAATAATTATACTTTCATTTTTTAAAAAGGAATTTCTTTTTTAAGGAATGATAATATTATATAAAACTGGTGATTTTTTCCTTCGCCATGCGACGGGGGATACAATCAATTGCCATGTACAGTCGCTGTACTCAATTTTTTCTGGCATCCTCTAATTTTATTTGACAACCTCCAACGTTTTCTGACTCGTACTTTTTTTATTTTATAACTATAAGAAAGACTGGATTGATTTCGCTAATTTTGATTTTGAAATATTTTTAGAAGTCGTGTTCTCACCATAGGTATAATAACACAATAGATTAGGCCAGGTCCGAAAAATAGCGTAACGCGGAGCAGTTCGGGTCGGTGGTCTATCTATCTCTCTTTACCGGCGCTTAGCTTTCTCTCTCTAGCATATGATGGCTGCCGCCTCTGTGTCACTCAAGGTTCATAGATAGTATGCAATAATCTACCTTGTGTGTCACTGTCGTTCCATTACTCCCACCTCTTGGTAGATACGCTCACACTGGCACGACAGACAAAGATAGCTAGACCACTGTACTTAACCCGCGAGTAGTCACGCCGTTAGATAGAATCTCACATTTTATCCTTTTTCGCGATAACTTGATGAAAAATTTTGAAATTTTGAAAAAATTTCGTAAGTGCCTCGAGGAAGGGTGTAGTAATACGTAGGATTTTTTTATTTATTTATTTCTTCTTCTTCTTCTTTTTGTGGAATTTATGGCTATGGGGACAGCCAATTAGCTTTAATAATTGTTAGAAATAATATAAAATAAAAATTTGTTGTAAATCCGTATTTAAATTCCAATTTTGAGATAGAATCTAACACGCGACTATTCACGTTACAGAAGTGAGCGCGACTACTTCCGGGTTAATATTGGCGTTACACCCAGAGATATGTCAAGAATAGATCTGGCTAGGGATATGCTAAATAATGCATCGGGGTGTAACGTCAATATCAAGTACGGTGGTCTAGCTATCTTTGTCTGTCGTGCGAGTGTGAGCGTATCTACCAAGAGGTGGGAGTAATGGAACGACAGTTAAGGCCGCGTCCCACCATCAAATAATTTGATCAAACTGGATTGAGCAAACTGAAAGTGACAATTAGTGACGTCACATCCTGAGTGGTCATTGTGGATAATAATGAAAAATTTTAATTTTAAATAAAGTACAAACAAGTTAGACAACTCAATACACAAAATTTGATCAAACTAGACTGATAGTGAGAGCACAGATTTTTAGAATTTCAAAAAAACTGCAATTGTGATGTCACTTTGACGTACTTCCGGAGTTTGCTCAAATTATTTGATGGTGAGACGCGGCCTTTACACAGAGGCGGCAGCCATCATATGCTAGAGAGAGAAAGCTAAGCGCCAGTAGATAGAGATAGATAGACCACCGACCCGAACTGCTCCGCGTTACGCTATTTTTCGGAGTTGACCAAATCTATGTGTATAATATCTTTGGTTACCCCTCGATGCCACAGTATAGGAGGCCGATGCATTGAGTAGCATATCCCTAGCCAGATCTATTGTTGACATATCTCTGGTTCTCACTATCAAATAATGAACCGTGATAGTGCGACGTCAAAAGGTCCAAAAAGTTTCCAAACAAAACAAAGGTTTGACGTCTGTGAATTGTTTATACACGTGATTTGTGTAATCCATTTTAATTTTATTTTATTTTAACAATAATCTGCACATTTTTTCTTAAGACACAATCCTTGTTAGTCATATCAATCATATTGCTTTTAATTTTATAAATGTCCTTACACAAAATCAAGGATTTACACACTACATAGTACTTACTGCTCTTCAGGTTCTTAACCAGTCCTATATGGAAATATGGTGGGAAATATACTATGAGCATTGATTACAATCACGGGTACCCAACACCCAACACATTACCATTTTGTAAAAATTAAACATCTTACAATAAGCAATATATTCCAATTATAAAAACCAAAACAAACACCACGTGTGAATTTTTGCTTTGTTTGGAAACTTTTCAGAGTAGCCAACATTGATTTGACGTCACGACTATCAAGGCCGCGTCTCACCATCAAATAATTTGATCAAACAGTTTGAGCAAACTTGACGTACTTGAGGAAGTACGTCAAAGTGACGTCACAATTGCAGTTTTTTTGAAATTCTAAAAATCTGTGCTCTCACTATCAGTCTAGTTTGATCAAATTTTTTGTATTGAGTTGTCTAGGCCCCCTCACCATCAAATAATTGACAGTTATTTGATCAAACTTGACAGTTAGTGACACAAACTATACATACTAACTGTCACTTTGTGTCACTAACTGTCAAGTTTGATCAAATAACTGTCAATTATTTGATGGTGAGACGGAGCCTTAACTTGTTTGTACTTTATTTAAAATTAAAATTTTTCATTATTATCCACAATGAACACGCAGGATGTGACGTCACTAACTGTCACTTTCAGTTTGCTCAAACCAGTTTGATCAAATTATTTGATGGTGGGACACGGTCCACTTGATCAAACTGGTTTGAGCAAACTGAAAGTTAGTGACGTCACATTCTGAGTTTTCATTGTGGATAATAAGGATAATAATGAAAAATTTTAATTTTAAGTAAAGTACAAACAAGTTAGACAACTCAATAAAAAAAATTTGATCAAACTAGACTGATAGTGAGAACACAGATTTTAAAATTTTAACAAACTGCAACTGCTCAAAGCTAACAAACTTGCTCAAACTGTTTAATCAAATTATTTAATAGTGAGAACACGACTTAACGCTCGGTTTCATAATCAGATAAAGTGAACTTTAAATTTTAAGTTGGTACCTTTATCAATAGCTAAGGCCATGATACTGTAAATAAAGGCTAAGACTAATAAATAAATGGCTAAGGCTACGTCGGGGCCGGCGTAGCTAAGCGGTAGTGTGCTTGGCTCGCGTGCCGGTGGTCCGGAGTTCAAATCCTACCGCCGGCAAGAACAACTAGACATTTTTAAAATTTTTATAGGCCCCAGGTCGACTCAGCCTGAATAAAATGAGTACCTTGGGTAAAACCAGGGGTAATAATAGGCGGTTGAAGCGTGGCACGCTGTTGAAGGTGGTTGAAGGTGTTACCTTCCTTGTATACCGTAGGCCCTAGATATTCGCTCTGAGCGTTAACAAAGTGTCAAAACAAAATCGACCGACCTGCTCATGGTGGCGGTTTTTTGAAATTTTATCAGGAAGCTTTGTGTATGTTTAAATGAGACATTTAAAAAAAATGCCGTGTCACGCTAGTGATATTATGTATTAATATAAACAGAAAATAAAAACGCACTTAATCTGATATAAATTCTTCTATTTCCAATATTGATTATCAGTTTGATTTTGTATACATAACCTCACTATCGCAGTTTATGTCAATAAATCTTTATTAACGAAAAAGAAAATATTTTTGTTGCACTATAAATTACAGTATAAATTAATAACTAATGAATTCTAACAATTGTATTCGGTTATTATCACTACAAAATAAAATATTCAAGTTTAACAAAATAATCCCATAAGACTCAATGTTAAAACGTCCTGACAAAATCTGACAGCGTGTCACGTGACTGTAAGTAGAGGGGAGACGCACGGAGTCAATAGCAGACTACCCTGCTATACTCCCAAAGCCACGTGAGCAGTATAAAACGGGAGACTATTCATATTACCTTTTTGTTGTTTGTTTGGGTTTATATGACTGCGGACACTAAATCCATTCGCCAAAATATTACCTTTATCAATGCAATAATTCATATGGGTAAATGTCAACGTTAAAGTGAACTTTTGTTGATGTTTAACACTTTAAAATTGACATTTACCCATAGGGCTTTTCATCGATTGGCATTTGTTTCGAGCTTCTGTCAGATGTTGTATAATCTGTGTACAATATTAATATACACGGATTATACAACATAAGACAGAAGCTCGAAACAAATGACTGTGAATGAAAAGCCCCATATGATAAGGTTACCAACTTAAAATTTAAAGTCCACTTTAACTGATTATGAAACCGCACGTAAGGAAGAAGATCTCTATACCTACTCTATACATTGAATCTCATCAGATATCAAATGCGTTATTAGTTGTATAGAAAGTGTCTAAATAATGTGCTCCTTGTTCAAGAATATCTCTATTTTTGACAATATCGAAAATTAATATACGGAAAATATGTTTATAAATAAAAATAAGTTTAAAATATTGTTTATTTATTAGGTATAATAAAAAGTGTTTTTCAACATTTACTCTGCGATAAAGTTTAAAATTCAAAACCCTCCAATGATTGACAGACGCCTATAAAAGACTTTGGCCAGAAGCAGAAGACCAAGCTGCTAGGTCAATTCTAGAGAGTCGTCAATGGACGACACCTGCCACAAGCCAAGAATTTATAAAATATTCAGTGATGAGCGAGCTAATAACGGGCAAAATAACGTAAAAGAGAGAAAAGATAACACGTGAAATAAAAAGAGATGACACTAGCAGAGATGTAAAATTATCAATAGGAAGCTATACTTAAATTTATATTACATAGTTTCTCACCTTTAGACGTCTGTGACAGGAGAATTTTATAAAATTGTGTGTGGCACTTGCCATCATAGATATAACAGAATAGATTAGGCCAGTTCGAAAAGTAGCGTAACGCGGAACAGTTCGGGTCGGTGGTCTATCTATCTCTCTCTACCGGCGCTTAGCTTTCTCTCTCTAGCATATGATGGCCGCCGCCTGTGTGTCACTGTCCTTCCGTTATTCCCACCTCTTGGTAGATACGCTCACACTCGCACGACAGACAAAGATAGCTAGACCACCGTACCTGATATCGGCGTTACACCCCGATGCATTGAGTGGCATATGACTAGCCTGATCTATTTTCTTTACATATCTCTGCTTGTCATACTCCTTTCATACTAAAATTGTCTAAGGTCCGCTTGCCACTATGCTAAATTTAGTACTGAAATTAGTAGTAAAAATATTGTATCTACAAATTAGATGCGCGCGCCGATTTAGTACTAAAAATTAAAACATGTTCTAATTTCTTGTACTGAAATTGACACAATATTAAAAAGTGAGGTTGTATTGTATATTAGGTACTTTTGTTTTTTTTATAGGTACATAATAATAATAGTGATTTCAACTTTCAACATGTGGAGAAAAAGGCAGATTGAAACATTAATAGAGTTTTACAAATCGAATCAATGATCAATGTTTGTATGTGCCAAAGCACCCTCTCTATAGAATAGGAACGCACGAATTAAAGTTTTGGAAGAAATAAAGGCAGAATTAGCCAAACTAGGTGTGGATATATCTCTAATAGCAGAAATAAAAGCCAAGTTTGCCAGTTTTGCAAAAATACTTCTTCCCATCTTTTATTGTTAATAAGTTAATGGCTTGCAACTTGCAATCTCAATTAGTAAAGCTCCTATCTATGAACCTTGAGTAAAGCTCATGTAAATTTAGTAGGTAGAGCGCATGCCTATATGCTGATTACAATTCGGATAGTTGCAAACACAAACTTGGCACAAACTGACTTTTTCATACTAAATCGACTCGCGCAACTAACCAATATTTTTAGTACTGAAATCAGTACTGAAATTAGTATAATGGCAAACGGGTCTAAAGATGGTGAAGTATGTAATGTAATGTAAATTTATAGGTTCCTATCGATAGTTTAACACCTCTGCTAGTTTCAACTCTTTTTATTACACAACGTGTTATGTTTTCAATCTTTTGCGTTATCATGCGTAAGCAAGGTTTGATAATTGAATTGAGTTGAAGCTAGTTTCTATAATAACAACATTCTTGCTGAATAGGTATACAGTATGATGAGTGCACTAAGAACAGGCAAAATAACGCAAAAGACGGAAAACATAATACGTTGAGAGGTAAAAAGAGATGAAACTAGTAGAGGTGGGAAATTATCAATAGACATCTATAAATTTACATTATATTCATAGTTTCTCACCTTAAGACGTATCGGATGAGTTTGGCGACGTATAGGAGTCAAACTGTGGCAGGAAAATTTTATAAATTCTGTCATAATTTGACTCCGATACGTGGCCAAACTATCAATATAAGGTAAATTTCTAGGTTTTTATATATAATTTCCCACCTCTACTGGTTTCATATCTATTTATTTCACAACGTAATATGTTTTCCGTTATTTTGCCAGTTATTAATGTACTCATCACCGTATATTTTTACCACCAAACTCTGAACAATGTTATCTCGTTCAAATATTTTAATCTGTTTGTCCTTTGTCCAGTGTATGTTATTTGTATCGTTAATTTTAAGTAAATGTCTTCATTCTGGGAAGTTATACTTAGATCGAAAGTATGCTTGGGCAAGATAATATTAATAAATAACTATGCTCAATATTTGCATTTTATTTTTAAAAATAAAAAAATATACCTATATAGGTGCATAATTTGCCTTTAATCGGTTTAATAAATACATATATTATATATTCGATAGTTAATTTGTAAGTAAGGGGCTTATTGTTAAAATGTTAATAAATGGTGAACTTATATATAATATGGAAAAAACATTAATCGAAGCCATCGAGATAAACTTGTAAATATTTACATTTATATGTAATATTTCAACCAAGTTCGTTGATTTAAATAAATATTGAAACTCAGGCAACACTGCTGATGGTAACAACAATTTGCATTAGAAGTAATTTTTTTCTCTCTCTGTTAATAGTTCTATCCCTTCTACTGGATTATTATGAATGTACAAGTTGGCCAACTTGATAGACAGCTGATTATACAGTGTTGCCTTGTTGCCTAAGTTTCAGTATATATCGTTAAACCAATTATAATTTACTATTTTATTTATCTATCAGCCACAATTTAAGTGTGAAATTAAATTTATTTGGCGTTTTATCCTAAGTTGCCATAAGAAAATAGCTTCAGAACAATACAGTATAAAATTGTTTGAAATAAGTTACGTTTTTAAGTAAATATTTATAAATAATATGTAATAATTCATCTCGATGGCTTCCATTAACGTTTTATTCACTTAGTAGGTATAACTTTCAGCATTTATTAACATTGTAATAATAAGCAGCTTACTTTGAAATTAACTATTGAACTTGTTATTTGAAAATTATCAATACAATTCTGATTGAAGACAAACATATTCTGTAAAAAGTTGCTTATTTTGGAAGCTAGCTTATTTTCTGGGTTGCAAATTGCAATGCAATTATCAAACCTCGCTACCGTATCAGCGATTTAAAGGACGAATCCTGCTTTGTTTTATTTCTTATATTCAATCTTTTATATTTTGAAACAAGGTGGATAACAGAAAACAAACGTAATTTTTAAAATGTGGTTGCATTAAAAAACAACGTGTACTACTTATATAGGTATTTATGGACAAACTAGGGATTCCAAAAAGGTAATGTGCATGATAATAATGACGATTGGGTACGTAGATCTTATCAAACAAGAAAATACAGAACGATATTAAATATATAGATAGAGTGAGATCGACAGACAGAATAAGTCTTCTTAACAGACCTTAAGCTGCGACAGAAACATCCTGTTATGGCTGTTACTAATCTCATACTAATGGCACCAGTGGCGCACCCAGGGGGTGGTTTGGGTGTTAAAACCCCTCCCACCGGCCACCAGGACATACAAAGAATAGTAGGAAAATGTAACTTGTCTTTATTAACAAACATACAAAAAAATTGCTGTGTAATACAGTCGGAAAAATGAAAGAATACCCATGAACGAACATATAAAACACGCTGTATTTTCCTGTCACCGTGTCACAAAGAAAATTGCCCAGCTCAAGTACATGTAACAATAATTATTACATGTGCTTGCGCTGGCCAATTTTTTGTGTGACACGGTGAGAGGAAAATACAGCGTATTTTATATGTTCGTTCATGGGTATTCTTTCATTTTTCCTACTGTATGTAAAAAAGTAGAAAGAGGCTTTTCATCGATTGTCATTTGTTTCGAGCTTCTGTCATGTGTCACATAATATTAATATATCTACGTCATACGTCTTTGGTTTGTATCATTGGCAATACCAATAACGTATGACGTAGATATATTAATATTATGTGACACATGACAGAAGCTCGAAACAAATGACTGAATGAAAAGCCCCATGAACGATCACATCAATCACTTATTTTGTATAGGGCTTTTCATCGATTGTCATTTGTTTCGAGCTTCTGTCATGTGTCACATAATATTAATATATCTACGTCATACGTCTTTGGTTTGTATCATTGGTACATACCAATAACGTACGACGTAGATAAATTAATATTATGTGACACATGACAGAAGCTCGAAACAAATGACTGTGAATGATAAGCCCTATTTGCTGTCTTTTTCTATAAATAACAAACTTTTGTTATAGAAAAAGACAGCAAATACAAAATAAGTATTTAAGGTCAAATGTCTTCTTCTTTTTTTTTCTCAAAATGTCATTTTATGCGATTATACATGATTTGGTGTTTATTTAAACAAATTTGCATTTTACATCGTAAAGTATCAATGAAAAAAATATATTTTAGTACAAGGGACTCAAAAATATCATTATATGGCATTATAACAAGTTATTTTGATGGAAAATCAGTTTTTGATCAAATTTTATAGTGTATAAAACGTTTAAATATCGTTTTTCTACAACCGTGTTAAAAATGCAATTTTTAGCACTCCATACGATCATTATGCAACTTTAAGGCACTAGTGCTTTAAAATTTGTATGGCACTGCAGTTCGTATTGACCGTATAGGCAATTTTGATGTAATGTCAAAAAAATATAAAAATGGAATGTCAGTCAAGTTCAAGTAAAAGTTTTTGTGGATATTGCCCTGTAATTACGTTTGTAGAAAAAATATTGTATGATATGCGTGTTAAAAAGTACATTTTTAAGGCACTCATGTGAATTGCAGAACTCGCTTCGCTCATTCTGAAAATTTTCACATGCGTGCCTTAAACGTGTACTTTTAATATTAATATCATAAATAACTCCGGATACAAAACGAACTAACGGAAACAATAGATGTGAAAAAGGGACTACGCCAGGGACTAACATTGTACTCGAGAAAATAATGAGGGACACAACAGTCAATACTCGAGGAACAATAATTAATAAAAGCGTGCAAATACTAGCATTTGCAGATGATGTTGACATAATCGCAAGATCAAGAAGAGAAATGATAGAGGCATTCAATCAAATAGAACGAGCTGCACAAAATAGTGGCCTGAAAATCAACCAGAACAAAATGAAATATATGCAGGTAAGTAAAAACACAGAAATAAGGCAGCCACAAAATATAACAATAGGAGAATACAACATTGAGGGGGTAAAAAACTTTACATACTTGGGATCCCTAGTCACATCTGATAATAACGTAGCAGAGGAAGTGAAGAGGCGAATATTTATTGCCAATAAAAGTTACCATGGCTTAATTCGGCAACTAAGATCAGACAACGTCGCAAGGAAAACAAAATGCCAAATATACAAAACCCTAATAAGACCGGTACTCACATACGGCTCAGAAATCTGGACACTCACTAAAAGAGAGGAAACATTGCTAGCCACCTTTGAAAGAAAAATCTTGCGACACATATATAACGGCACAAAAGAAAATGGAATTTGGCGAAGAAGGTACAACTTTGAACTATACGAAATATACCAGGATCCAGATATCATAACATTCATTAAAATAGGACGGCTGCGTTGGATGGGACATGTAGAAAGAATGGAAGAAGGCGAAATACCAAACAAAATATTCAAACAGATGCCAGTAGGAAAAAGAACAAGAGGAAGACCGAAGCTGAGATATTTAGAACAAATAGAAAATGATATAAAAACCTTAAAAATAAAAAACTGGAGAAAAAAAGCACGAAACAGATCAGAGTGGAGAAGAATCCTGGAACAGGCCAAGACCCAGAAAGGGCTGTCGAGCCAATGATGATGATGATCATAAATAACTATTTTTACATTTTCCTCCATTCCCAAAATACATTATAATCGATTTGGCTGAAAATATGCTCACAGATAGCCAAAGCATAGGACTTTAAGTGGTTAGAATGATTTGAATTAGAAAAGAAAATAATCGTTTTCGTTTTGATTCAATTCGAGTCTCTTGCCATCCTCTGACACCGTGTTTCGGGGTCTCTACCCCTTATCAAAGAGGCTATGCAAGTAGACTGAATTGAATCAACTCGAAACGAAGAAGAACTGCATATATTAAAATATCTGCAGCAGAGTGTGGTTAGACTATCCTCTAACGGGGAATGACAAAATGAATAAAAATAAATTTCGACCAAGAGTCAGGATTCTGTTAACCGAGATACGATAGTACACTTCGCGTCAAAAAAAACTGGTACAACTCTTATAACCGAAAATCGTGTTTTTCAAGTTGTGTAAGTTGATCTTGTCACAAGTGTCATTTAAATTTCTAGGGCAAAGTTGCCAGTTCAACGAAAATATTATATCAAACTAGGTAAAAACGGGGCTGTTCGACAGACCGCATTTTTTAATACACTAAAAACTAAAACAATTGTAATTTTCCGTCATCTAAATTAAGTATCCATGTTATGGCGAGCACGCCACTGTGTGTGTTTATATTTCAATATTTAGACTACGTGACATGATAAACACCAACGCTTGTAATTTCGCGGTGTCAGCGAAATGTTCATGGACTATGAAAGGTTTTAAGAAATATGTAGTTTGTATTCATTAATTTAGGCAGTAAGGCAGTATCGTTTTGTATCTCTAACTGTTAACATCTCAATAAATTTGTGCATTTCCTTCAGTAGTTACGTTACTCAATTCTCCAACGAACACACCACATTTTATAAAGAATAAGACTTCCATACATTGATTCGGTTTTTATTATAATTTATAAAAATATTTCAATTCAAAAATAATGATAGATAATAAATCTTGGCATGACTTTAAATTATTATGTTTAATGTCAAATCGAGAGGTGTGATTGGTTTCTCGTAAATTGTAGGACAAAACTGCATTAAGTTGTGTAGAATACATAAAACACACTGGAAAAATTAAAAATTTAATTTGAAATTAATACAAAATGAATAACTTTTACAGTGAACAAGTGTGTAATTTAAATATATGTATTACAATTATTCGAAATATACATTTTAAACGATATTTTTTTGCGTTATCTTTGCGTTTTGTATTTGCGTTAACTGTGATGGCAACAACGAAGTGATTCACGAACAATAATTGTCAGTCTGAACACAGGTTTACATTGGGAAAAAAAGTGTACCTTTATATGACGCGAAGTGTACCAAGCGGCGCCGCTAGGAGGAGCATTGAATTACATTACAATACAAACTCAAAATACTCAAAAGTATAATTAGTCCAGTCGGGATAGCATTTGACCTTGCATGCCGAGCTGCTCAAAATTTTATTTTTCTTATCTTTAGGGGGGTCAAAAGTAGTCTAAATTTAAAATCGCGAATGAATTCCTCCGTTACGTTAGCCACCATCTTGATTTTAAAGGAGAACCGTTTTTGCACAATATCTCCGCCATTTTTAACTTTTCCACAAAAATGGTAGAAACTGAAATTGTTAAAAATAAATCGTATTTACAATTTCTTTTTAAAAATTTTTGTCGTGAGGTCGATATTTTCTGAGTTAATTGTACTTACAGTAACCGCCTATATTTTTGACCATGATATTGCATGTAACTTTTTTATTATTGTAATATAATTCAAATCCTTCTAACCACTTAAAGTCCTATGTTTTGGCTATCTGTGGGGAAATTTTCAGCCAAATCGATTATGATGTATTTTGGAAATGAAGGAAAATGACGGTATTTTAACGTTTTCTACACTATAAAATTTGATCAAAAACCTGTTTTGAATCCAAATAACTTGTTACCTATACCTATAATGCCACATAAATGACATTTTTGAGTCCCTTGTATTAAAATAGTATGTTTTCCATTGATACTTTACGATAGAAAATGCAAATTTGTTTAAATAAATACAAAATCACTATAAAATCGCTTAAAATAACAATTTGAGAAAAGAAGAAGAAGACAATTCGACCTTAAATGTTTTATTTCTACATCTCTCAGATGCTATATATATATACAAATTTTCAGACAAATCGGAGATCCAAAAGTTTTTTTGATCCAAAATTGAGTGATTTGAAATGGAATCACCCGTAATTATATGGTATAAGTTCTTGGCTTGTGGCAGGTGTCGTCCATTGACGATTGACGACTCTCTGGAATTGACCTAGCAGCTTGGTCTTCTGGCCAAAGTCTTTTTAGGCTTAGGAGTCTGTCAATCACTGGAGGGTTTTGAATTTTAAACTTTATCGCAGAGTAAATGTTGAAAAATACTTTTTATTGTATCTATTATATTATATAAACAATGAAATATTATTCTGGTCCAGATAATAAAAATATTATTTATAACAATTATTAAAGCTAATTTACTGTCCCCATAGCCATAATTTCCACAAAAGAAGAAGAAGAAAAAAAATAAAAAAAGTCCTACGTATTACTACACCCTTCCTCGAGGCACTTACGAAATTTTTTCAAAATTGCAAAATTTTTCATCAAGTTATCGCGAAAAAGGTTATAATGTGAGATTCTATCTAACGGCGCGACTACTCGCGGGTTAAGTACAGTAGTCTAGCTATATTTGTCTGTCGTGCGAGTGTGAGCGTATCTACCAAGAGGTGGGTTTAATGGAACGACAGTGACACAGAAGCGGCAGCCATCATATGCTAGAGAGAGAAAGCTAAGCGCCGGTAAAGAGAGATAAATAGACCACCGACCAGAACGCGTTAGGCTATTTTTCGGACCTGGCCTAATCTATTGTGTTATTATATCTATGGTGAGAACACGACTTTTAAAAATATTTCAAAATCAAAATTAGCCAAATCAATCCAGTCTTTCTCATAGTTATAAAATAAAAAAAAAAGTACGAGTCAGAAAACGTTGGTTGTCAAATAAAATTAGAGGATGCCAGAAAAAAATTGAGTGCAGCGACTGTACAGGGCAATTGATTGTATCCCCCGTCGCATGGCGAAGGAAAAAATCACCAGTTTTATATAATAGTATCATTGCTTAAAAAAAGAAATTCCTTTTTAAAAAATGATAGTATAATTATTATATTATAATATAATATAATATAATATAATATAATATAATATAATATAATATAATATAATATAATATAATATAATATAATATAATATAATATAATATAATATAATATAATATAATATAATATAATATAATATAATATAGTATAATAATTATAATAATATTTTATTAGGTAGGTATAAAAAACTCTAAGAGAAAAAGTAACTTTTAGACCTGACAACAATGCATATAATAAGACATATGTTTTAAGATGCTCAGTTGCCAATAGTGTGATCTGACTTAGTCTCCTTGGATTATATTAGTCCTAATATCCACAACAAAGAAATATATTACAATTCTTATTATCACGAATAATCTTTACATTCTCTAGATAGCAACAAATTTAACTATAACCGCTTTGTGTGATTATAATGTAAAAAATCAATTCTGAGTTTTCTAGGTCAGAACTTATAATTTATTACTTATTCAAAATCGCGCAACACTGTAAGAAAAAGATTCGTTCGAAGAGTAAAAAGCTTGCAACAATTTTGATGAGATGGAAGAGTTACTGTCCTTGAAAATTTTTCAAATAATTAATACAAAATTATCTGCTAATGACTAAACCCTGGAAATGTGTGTCCTTTCGTGAGCACTTTGTTAACTTTCAGATGGTATAAATATATTTCAGAAATACTAGCCGTAACATAGTAATTTAGCAAAACTCGGGAAGGCACTGATTTCACAGTAGGTTTAAAATTTTTACCGCGCTAAAGAACTGGGCTCCTGTTAGATATAAAATTTTTAATGGACTGCGCGTGCGTGGTAATGTTATTGCAACTTTAATAATTATTTTCAGTGCAAAAAAAAGCCTGATCAATGTTCAAAATAGGTGATCATTGCTCAGCGCTTTATTTCCTATCGAATACAGTCATTTGTTTTAAAGATTTCGATCAATGAGGTGCCAACATCTTTTTTTTCGTCCTTGAATTTTCAACCCTTAATAAAAAATAAACTACAGGTGATCAAAATCTGAAACCTAGTGATCATTGCTGTACAAACCGTGAGCAAAAGGATGGTATAATTATTTTTACGAAATTCGATCAATGAGGTGCTAACATCTCATAACCTCCCTCTTCACCGTTCCGGCTTCGTGACAGCTAGCGGCCGGTGTTCAGTACCAACCTCAAGAAATATCAATGTGACCACCATACACCCAGTATGACGTCACCAAGGGAATTTTGTACGAACTGGTTTTTAATATTCTAAGAAAATACTTTTGACAATAATTAAATAAGGTGTTCCCATTAATAATTAATTAAATAAGTGATGGAACGTCACAACTGTAAATATTGTGATTTGGTCTATTCACTGTATATTTTCCATATTCTGTTAAGGTGCGCTTATCATGGACCACATTCTTGCAGCGCCAGCGGCGGCTTGTAGTGCTTATATTATAATTAGTCCAAAGCAAAAAAGAAAGAAATGGAATATCCTTAATGGATGTGTTTGAAATTTTGACAGTAGCTCAAAAATTTGGAACAACTGCAACACAGGCACTCACAGTTTTAACTGGAGTAATGCCAATGCATTTAGAAACACAAAAAAGAGCATGTAATTATTGGTTAAAAAAGAAAAATATGAAAAAATAATACAAATAATAGGATTAGATATAAGAAATAAAAGAGAATTAAAAGAAATAATAAATAGAAAAAGACAAAATGAATGGGAAAATTCAACAAAATCTAGACGTTTGTACAATTTTATACCAATATTAGAAAACATTCCAAATTATTTTAATCCAAAACAAGGTTTAGTACACTTTTTAACAGGACATGGACCGTACCCAACATATTTGGAAAGATTTAACATAAAAGATGATGCATATTGTGAATGTGGAGAACTAGGTACACCAGAACATATAGTGTTACATTGTGAAAATACTATAGAAAATGAAGAACATAGAGAAATGGGAAGAAGATTAGAAAGAATTGAAATAAGAGATATATTACAAAATGAAGAATATTTTGGAATATTAAACAATCTAACAGAAATAATATCTAAAAAACAACAAGAAATCTATAATAATAGAAGAAGACAACAAATAATCCATCCCTGATGAAGTTGAGTAAGATAAAGTTAAAATAAATAAAAAAAAATATAAATTCAAAAATAGATCTTGAATCTTGAAATCTTGAATGGGTTGCATGTGAGAGTTCATTTTAAATGAAGTAAAAGTCAGACTTACTCTCAATCTTTATTATAACTTCCGACGACCGGTTTCGCTCTTTAAACTTTGTAGAGCATCTTCAGGTCAAAGGTAACAAGTTACAAAATGCTACAAATAAAAACCAGAATTAGAACATTGTCTGGTTGTAAAAGATGCTAAAGATCCATATGATCAAGCCAATGTTGAATAACATACATAAAAGTAGCGAAATAGCATACCAATGCACATGAAAGCATTCTTGGGGGTGGTGATACAAAACTTCCCTCAAACGCGACAACATGCGCAGAAGTATGCTATACATAATCATGCAATCATAACGTGTCGTACTTACATTCGGATACAAAGAGCCATCAACTCAGTTTTCATTATCATGATGTTTCTTTTAAAGTTATGTTAGCGGGATGTGGTGGAATAGACGGGCGATGCAGCATAGGTAAACAAATCTATGGGAATTAGGAGTTCTTGAGGGTGATGAGATAATTGGTGGAAGTTAACCAGCAAATCTGTGTCTGTTGTTATGTTTGTGTAAATCAAATTAGTGAATGACTTTTTACAATTTTAATGTGTGCTGATTTTAAAGGTTTTATTTTATTTTATTTTAATTTTATCTATATTTATATGTATATTAAGGAATTCTATTTATTATTAATGTAAGATTGACAACGTTTGGATCTTAAATGTATTGAGTAATTATTGTGTATTTTAGAATTTGATTGTGCAGTTGTAAAAATATTATTTTAAGGTCAAAACCAGATCTGTGACGTGTACTGCTTGTGTGGGACTATTGTTCTAATAAGAGGAGTAGGGAGATCGAAAGTTTATTAATTGTAGTTAAAATGCCATATTGGCAGTCAAATAATAAATTAATAAATAGCAATACAAAAGGTGGATTTAAATTAAATTAAAAATTAAAACAGCAATGTAGGCAAACAAAACATTACAATTTAATGGTGGAGAATTGGAATAGAAATTAAATTGAAATATAATTGTAATAGGAAGTAATTGTTTGTGAACAGCAACTATGTTATAAGTGATATAAGCTATGGATAGATATTAATAAACTATTGAACCAGAGAATGGAAATTGGTAGTAAATTATACTTTCTTGGTATACCTACATTGTGCTATAAAATTTGTCAATAAATAAATACTTGCTAGTTATGTAAATTCACCTCACATAGAAACACACAGGACAAAGGACGATACAACAAAAAGAGGGATTGTTTAGTTCTGGAGCACTACATTTGATTATTTTACTACAATTACTTTTTAATTTCTTAAAATCTTTCTTCAGGTGTCAGTTTTTTAATTTTGTGTTTTTTATTTATAAATTATTGAGGGAATTATGAAGTATGAAGTGTCAGAACAAGCTAGGTTAGTTGTCTAATTCTTCTTCTCCATCATGTGTTGAGGGTTGCTAACATTCTGTTTCAAATATTCATGAAGTAATACATTATACAACCACGTTAGTATTGCTGATTCTAAATGTGAATTTAATATAATATTACAAACACAAGCAATATACATTAACTCCATTAGAACCATCAACCAACCAAACATGCTGTAATGAAGTAACAGATGATTCAACTTTGACAAATTAGACAAATTACCATGTCATGGTATGTTATAGTTGGTAACTCTAATTTTAAATTTGTAGAAATTCGAAAAACGAAACCAGACTCGTTGAGAAATGATAACTGGAATGGAATAAATAAGTAATTTAAATTAAACATGAATAACAAATAAAATTAAATGATAAATGGAACATTAAACTGTAGTTGTAAATAAGTTAAAGAATAACTAAGAAATTGTAAATTAAAAGAGAGAGTGAGAGAGAAAACCGGATTGTAAATGAAAGTTAAAGAGAAAAGAAAGAAATGTGGAGTTATCACGACCGTCAACAGGTGTTCATTTGGTAACCCTTGTCTTTGACGTTGACAAATCAGCGTGTTAAGGAACCGGAAGTATAACTAGTTCTAGTGGAAGGGCACAAGTTTGTATTATTTAAATGCAAATGTACTTTAACAATACCCTTTTTGATAAAAGATTTTCAACTGTTCAGATCTATTACGAATCACCTATTGACGACCTCGTGGTAAGTCCAATTTCAAATTTATTACAAAAAATGATGTTAGAAGATCTTAGTAGGTGTATCAACTGTCTGAAGGCGTTATTCGAAATTCCTCACAATAACTTGATTTTAGATTGTTTAAGAACATATTGCCGGTTTTGTAAAATAGTCTGAATAGTAAAAATTATCAGAAACTACGAAAATTTGGGAGTGTACGATTATGGACGCTCATATTAATAATCTCAAATAATTATTGTTAAAACAATTGGTGATATAACTCAACATAGTGTTGTATAAATTAATTCAGATGTAAATTTTTGGAGTGTGTGTGTTGTAATGGATCAAATTCTGTATTAAGTTTTGTGCAAACGGATGCAATTGCTGTGGGTTAATAAACAAGCTTAGCTATCATACCAGAATTTTCTGACTTTTTTTAAAAATAGTTTTAGATACCATTGAGTGGGGTGTGAATTTTGTCCACCACGTGGCTAGATGTTTGGTAAACCAATAGAAGGCGGTACTATTCTACGGGAGAGGATATGTAACCGATTATATACAAGATTATGGATGATACTGATGTGAGTATCAAAAGGATATGAGAACTAAACTGTGATTGATGGGGTTATTGGAGAATTGAGAACTATTAAGGTGAGCTAATTAAATTAGTATTATAATGTGTAGTATGTGAAAGTCCTTATAAATTGAATTAAAATTGAAAAAGAATAGAAAATGAAATGAAACTGAAACTATTGTCTACAGTACCGGTTTAATGTAGTAATTCAAGTGTATAAAAACAAGGCTAATGCAATTTTTGGTTTTACAAAATGATGGACTATTGTTTAGATATTAATAGTAAAAAGTATTTTGAAGACTCTCAATTCAGAATCTCAAAACAATTTTTTCAAAAATAACTATGTTAAGTGTTATGTTATGCAATGAATTAAATTGTTTTTTGACTTTTGAAAAGTAATGTGGTATTGTTTAGAAATTTTTAACAAATTTTGAAGACTCCAAGTCTGGATCCTCAAAATAATCACAAACGACTAAGCTGCGTGTTTGATAGAAAATTCAGTATATTATAAAATGTTTCAAAATTATTCAAAACTCACAATTATTTTAAAGTTAAATTAAAACAGAGTAGGCAGGGATAAATTCTAATTCTAATTGTGCATTTAATGTATGTGAATCAGGGTCTTTAAGAGATCGTAATATTTCTAAGTGTTCCAGGTTGTTCAACCTATTGGGGACCGTTGTTTCTGGCTCTATTGTTGAGTGTTGATGCCATCGTCTTAGCTTTTTCCTCGTGTAAATAACGATAATTCAAACTTTTATAACGTGTTGTCGGAACATAAATAAAGTTAGTTTTACATGGGCTACGTACGATTAATATTACATTAATATTACATACACGCACATGGCATACATTTTGCCGTCATTTTTTCTTTTATAAATTCGAGGTATTTGACTAATTTTCGTCATAACTTCCTTAATTTTCATACTAGGGGATTTTATCAAAGCTTGTTTTGAAGGTCTAAAAAAGTACTTTGAAAATGTTTATTACCATTTTCAATGAAAAATTAATTAGTTTTCCGTTATTTGAGCTCAAATCTTTGCATAAATTTACGAAAAACAAAAAAATGGTTTTCAATTACTCATAAATATTATCTCAAAAATTTAATTAAAACTGACTATAGTCCATTCTTTCACGGTTTTTGCTCTAAATTTTAAAGAACCGCTTAGATTGACATGAAATTTGGCATACACATAGCTAACAAGTCATAGAAAAAAAGTGATATTGTGCCGATATGTGCTTTTGCCCTGGGGGTGGTTTACACCCCCTCTTGGGGGTGAAAAAATATTCGTCCAAAGAAAGTCAGGAAAAGGATAAACTGGCTAATTTTAAGTAACTTTTGTTCTATAGCGTTTTTTCACTAACACGCTTTTAGACGGTTTTTCGCAAATACCTCAAATGATAAGTATTTTGTCGAAAAAACATTGTTAGCAAAAATATAGCGTGTAAAAAATTAAAAAAAATGGTGTATATATCACGTCTCTACACCTAGTAGAAGCAGAGTTATAGCTAATGAAAAATAGGTTCATATTCGTCAAATTCCAAATGTAATAATTTAACGTGAAATTAACCAAAAATCAAGCACATTTCGGGGAAAATTCATTACAATTTATTTAAAGTGTTTAAAAAAAGCTTCATTTTTGTTTTATGAAAAAAACTCTAGCATCAAAATTAAACAAGTTACGCTCAAAATAAAGTTAGTCCCTTTTGGTTTTGGTAAAAAAATCGAGAAAATCACCCCCTAATTAGTATCTTAAATGAACTTAATAGTTTACGACTTCACAAGTTTCTTGACTCGTGTATATATTGTTTATATGATCTGTAAGTTTCATCGGTTCAAAGTCCTTATTATTGAACGGGTTGTAGTTAAAAGGGGTTGAACGAGTCACTGATCACGAATGTATGCAAATTTAGAAACACCAAATCTCAATCAATTTTTGTCTAACAGAAAAACAAAAAAATACATGATATTCAGAAAAGCAAATCTGACTTTTCTTGTTTTTCGAGATTTTTGGTATCTCTCACAATTTTTAAGTTATTTTGAAAAAAACCTATTTTTCAAAATTAAAATTTTTAAAATTTTTATTTTGAAACCAAATTTTTTCAAAAATAAGCACATTAAATCGATGAAACTTACAGATCATATAAACACAACATAAGTAAAATAATTTGTGGAGCGGTAACGATTAATTTCACTTAAGTTGGTAATTAGGGGGTGGTCTTCCCGATTTTTTTTTTGCAAAAACAAAAGGGACCAACTTTATTTTGAGCGTAACTTGCTTAAATTTAATGCTAGAAACTTTTTGTAAAAACAAAAATAAAGCTTTTTTTAAACATTTAAAAAAGTTATATTGGGTTTTTCCCAAAAAGTGGTTAATTTTTTGGATATTTCACGTCGAAATATTCTATTTGAAACTTGGTGAATATGAATCTATTTTTCATTGGCTATAATTTTGGTTCTACGAGATCCAGAGACCTAACGCGTACACCATTTTTTTACTTTTTTATAGGCTATATTTTTTCTAAGAACGTTTTTCCACAAAATGCTTACTTTTTGAGTTATTTGCGAAAAACCGTCTAAAAATGTGGTTATTTTGTTAAAAAATGAACATGTTCACTCGCAAATAACTCGAAAAGTGTTGACTTGGCGAAAAAGCTCTATAGAACAAAAGTTACTTAAAATTAGTCAATTTACCCATTTCCGGACTTATTTTGGACATATATTTTTTTACCCCAAAGAGGGGGTGAAAGTCACCCCCAGGGCAAAAGCACACATCGGCACAATATCACTTTTTTTCTTTGACATGTAAGCTATACTTATGCCAAATTTCATGTCAATCCAAGCGGTTCTTTAAAATTTAGAGCAAAAACCGTGAAAGAATGGACTATAGTCAGTTTTAATTAAATTTTTGAGATAATATTTATGAGTAATTGAAAACCATTTTTTTGTTTTTCGTAAATTTATGCAAAGATTTGAGCTCAAATAACGGAAAACTAATTAATTTTTCATTGAAAATGGTAATAAACATTTTCAAAGTACTTTTTTAGACCTTCAAAACAAGCTTTGATAAAATCCCCTAGTATGAAAATTAAGGAAGTTATGACGAAAATTAGTCAAATACCTCGAATTTATAAAAGAAAAAATGACGGCAAAATGTATGCCATGTGCGGCAAAACTAATATTAATCGTACGTAGCCCATGTAAAACTAACTTTATTTATGTTCCGACAACACGTTATAAAAGTTTGAATTATCGTTATTTACACGAGGAAAAAGCTAAGACGATGGCATCAACACTCAACAATAGAGCCAGAAACAACGGTCCCCAATTCACGGTTGATAACTCTACCTCTGCTGAAGTAGTGGACAAATTCACATACTTGGGCTCCCTGATCACCAAGGAGAACGTCATGACGGATGAAATCAAGCGTAGAAGGATAATCCTAGCAAATAAATGCTATTTTGGACTGAGTAGACATATGAGAAGCAGAAACTTAAGCCAAAAAATAAAAATAACCATATACAACACCCTTATGTTGACATATTATGGATCGGAGACATGGACCATCTATAGGCAGATGAAAACCTTCGGCTTATATTTGACCGAAGGATCCTGAGAGGAATATTCGGTGGTATCTGTGAAAATTGTGATTGGAGGACGAGGTACAACTACGAGGTACATCACAGATATAAATATATCTTCTTCTTTAAGTGCCATCTCCGCGGCGGAGGTCGGAAATCATCATAGCTATTCGTATTTTAGAGATGGCTGCTCTGAAAAGTTCATTTGATGTACATCCGTATCACTCTCTCAGGTTGCGCAGCCACGATATTCTGCGTCGCCCTATGCTTCTCTTTCCTTGAATCTTTCCCTGCATAATCAATTGGAGCAAGCTGTATCTCTCTCCACGTGAAATATGTCCGAGATATTCCAATTTTCTTGTTTTGATGGTATTTAGGATTTTCATTTCTTTATTCATCCTTCTCAGAACCTCTTTGTTTGTAACGTGTTCTGTCCACGATATTTTCAGAATTCTTCTGTACACCCACAGCTCGAATGATTCTAGTTTTTTCATTGATGCAGCATTCGAGGTCCAAGCTTCCATTCCATAAAACAGAGTCGAGAAAACGTAGCACCTAGCCAACCTAACTCTTAGCTCCAACTTCAAATCTCTTGTGTAGAGCACTTTCCTCATTTTGTTAAAATTTGCTCTAGCCTTTTCTATCCTGATTTTGATTTCCTGTAAGTAATCTCCTGTGGAGTTGATCATTGTTCCAAGGTATGCATATTGATCGACTCGTTCGATATTGGATCCGTTGATAAAGAGATTTTCGTTATTTCTTTGAGTTTTCGATATTCTCATAAACTTTGTCTTCTTGACATTCATTGTTAGCCCATATTCTTCTCCAAACTCTGCTATTCTGGTCACCAGCCTCTGAAGATCCCCAACATTTCCAGCTAAGATGACAGTGGCATCCGCATATCTAATGTTGTTAATGGGAACTCCATTTACCTATATTCCAGCTGTTTCACCATCCAGAGCTTTTTTCAAGATCTCTTCCGAGTAGGCATTAAAAAGAACCGGCGACAACACGCATCCCTGTCTCACTCCACGTCTGATTTCAATTTCCTCCGACAGCTGATCGTTAACACGTACTTTTGCTCGTTGCTTATAGTATAAATTCGATATAATTTTGAGGTCATTGTAGTCCAGCTTCCTTGATTCCAGAACATGCATTAATTGTTCATGTCGTACTTTGTCAAATGCTTTATTATAGTCAATAAAACACGCATATATATATCTTGATTGACGTCCAGGCACCTTTGTATAAGTATGTTAAGTGAAAAAAGAGCTTCACGAGTTCCCAGGCCTTTGCGAAACCCAAATTGCGTATCATTAATGTCTATGTCTAGTTTATGATATATTCGGTTATGGATGACTTTCAGTAGCAACTTTAGCACATGGGACATCAAACTAATGGTGCGGTAGTCGCCGCATTCTCGTGCGTTTTTCTTTTTAGGGAGGCAAATAAAGATCGACGTCAACCATTCCTTGGGTAATGTGCCTGAGCTATAAATTTTGTTCAAGAGTACCACTAAAATATCAATATGCTGCTCATCTATAATTTTTAAAAGGTCGATAGGAAGCATGTCAGGTCCTGTGCTTTTTCTGTTCTTCATTGTTTTTAACGCATGTATTATTTCTTCCGTTGTAATATATGGACCTATTTCTCCTGAAGTAAGTTCTATGTGTTCCAGGTACCCTCTTTCATCATCGAACAGTTCAGCGATGTATTCTGCCCAACGTTGTACTTTCTCATCGGTCTCTGTTATAGCGACCCCGTGTCTATCCAGAAGTGCACCAGTTAGATTTTGCTTTCTTAGTCCAGCCATTTCTTTGACTTTCTTATGTAGGTTAAATAGATCGTATCTTTTTTGGAGATCCTCGATCTCTTTGCATTTCTCTTCAAAGTGTTTTTCTTTTGCCTGCTTTATCATCTTCCTTATCTCGTGGTTAATCTCCCTGTATTTATTGTCATTTTTGTTCTTATATTGTCTCCGTTGTTCCATCATATTCAGTATCTCGTCATTCATCCATTCCTCTTTTTTCCTTGTGGAAGTCTTTAGTATATCTTTACAAGGTTCTAGTATGCAATATTTTAGTTGCTCCCAGTGCTCGTCAATGTCATTGGTGTCTATGTTCAGATCTCTACAGTTCTTATGCAGTTCGTGTTGAAGACATTCTTTTACGTTGGGTTCTTTATGCTTGCTTATGTCTATTGTAGCTGTTCTCTGATTTCTTTTAATATTTTTAAGTGCGAGTGTAATTTTGGCGATAAGTGGGTTGTGGTCTGAGGCCACGTCTGCTCCGGGATATGCTTTTACGGCTTTAACAACATTACGGTATCTTTCGTTTATCATAATGTAGTCTATCTGGTTCCTAACTACTTTCTCCGATGAATCTGCGGGCGATCGCCATGTATACAGTGGTCTGTTGGGTAGTTTGAAAACTGTGTTTGTGATAATGAAGTTCTGCTCTTGGCAAAATTGTAGTAGACGATCACCTCTCTCATTGCGATTTCCCAGACCATATTTTCCTACACATTTTCCGCTTTGACCCTTTCCAATTTTTGCATTGAAATCACCTAGGACTATCGTGATTTCTCTGCTTTTTGTTTTTTTCAGTGCTTCTTCGATATGCTGGTAAAATAATTCTAGTTCTTCTTCATTGGCATTCGTCGTAGGAGCATATACTTGTGTCAGGTTCAACGTGGCGTGAGATGTCTCTAATTGTAGTAACATTACTCTTTCTGAGATGGGGACAAACCCCTTCATTGCTCTATTAGATATTTTATTAAAAATGATTGCCACTCCGTGTCTATGTAGGTTGTCATCGCTACCTGAATAATATATTGTAGCTTCTGCTGTTGAGAAGCAGCCTGAGTTAGGCCACCTGCCTTCACTGATACCCAGTATATCAATATTCAACCTGTTCATCTCTTGAATTGTATTGTGCATCTTACCAGGCTGAAACATGCTCTGAACATTCCAGGTTCCAATTTTAGTATTGGACAGTCTTATTCTCTCATCTCCGCTTTGTGACAAGGAATTCGCTGATTAACGACCTGAGAGGCCTTGTCTTTTCCTCCCCTGCCGGATCTTGGCTTCCGAGGGCCATAATCAGTATCACTGTTGTTGGTTTCTACCACCATGATGATTGTACTAGGGATATCCATAGGGATCTTTAATGTAGTGGTTTCCCCTTGCCTTCTACATCCTTATACCGTTGACCATTACTTGGTTCTTCCGCCTTCGGGGCCGATTTCTCAACCTCAGGGCAAAAGGGTGCCCTACCACTTTCTAACTCATCCGCCCAAAGCCGTTGGCCAGTAAGTGGGGGATTTCTTATTCCGGCAATCATTCGGTGAGTAATTTGATTCCATATTACCCCTAAAATCGAGGGTTGCCACTTCCGCCATCTACACCGTACCGAAGCTCCGCTTCTCCGCCGTAGCTGCCGTTGTGGACCTTATCCGTAACCCTGGACAAGGGACCCTAAACAGGTACTAGTTTCCCGGGTCAGGAAACCCCCGGAATCTGCGGACGGCAGGGATTGATTCATTTTCCCTGATAGGACTATCTTCAAGAATTTAAAGAGTTCCTACCCGCTACCCATATAAATATATATTTGGTGGTAAAAACGTAGTATCTCTTATAAGAATAGTCAGACTAAGATGGACAGGACATCTAGAAAGATCACAGCAAAACAACCCCTTCTAGAAGATTCCTTATATCACAATTTGTGGAAAGTAGAAATAGGGGAAGGCCAAAACTCAGATGGAAGGATAGTGTAGATGAGGATGGGAGAAAAATAGGCGCAGCAAACTGGCAACGGTTGGCAATGGATAGGACTGACTGGCGTATTAGATAAGGAAAGGTGGAGGCTCTTTCATAAGGCTGTGGTACCATTGATGATGATGAAGATGAATTATTGGTGATACATCTTAAAGCAACGACTTCAAAATAAATAAATTTTAACTGACAGTAGATAATGTAGACAAGCTTTTTTTTCCAAAGGCAACTTGATATTGTTTTGTTTTTCTTAAAATGAAAGCCAATGAATTTTGTGCCAAATTTTTATGACATACGTTATGAATATCAAATTGGGATGCTATAGAAAAACAACTGTATTGGCTTAAAATAAAAATAAACGTCAACAATAAATAAAAAAAAAACCAAACTAATATATTTAAATAAAAACTTTCCCGGGAACAGAATTATGTGGACCATTACTAGAAACAAGAATCGTCTTTCCTATTTCCTTTTAAAATTTATCTTGAGCGACCGAATATAACTCCAATTGGAAACAACTAATGGTAAGAAATAAATCATGGAACAATATGTGCCCTAGTGCGCTGCTCTCCTGCTCGTGGATCGTGCAGAACCTGTAGAGATAATGCAGTGTATGAGTTCAGTCGACTGAAATGATATTTGGGATTTTGATATTGCGAAAGCGCAATCAACCACCATATCTCTAGTTATATCTTTATTGGACCAGTCCGGCGGCAGATATTTATTTTGGGGAAAATTGCTGCACAGATCAATAGCTACGGATTCCCGATAATAATATTTTATGGTGGCAACATTTTTAAAGTGCTGATTGCTTTTCTAACACGAATTTAGAATGAAAGCCAATTTATTAGATCCGGGCTCAATGCACAATTATCTAAAGTTGTGGTTTAGAGAGTAGAGAGTGGGTGAAAGTGAATAAAATATGTTTTTTGTTTGCAATTTTTAAATAATTTTTGAAAGATAACTACTAAAACTAATGTTTTATTCTATATCATATGAAAACACTCCTTTATTCAAGAACGGCAAGTTTTGTATAATCAACTCTTATGAAAAATTTTAGTTAAAATAGAATAACAAAAAATACGGATGTGTGGTTTAAATTATTTCTTCATGACGATGAAAATAATTTTAACATACATTACTTACGCATATATTAACACTTCGAGTATGTTGTAAATAAAAAAATATCTAATTTATACAGGGTGTAACAAAAATACGGGTCAAAAATTAAATTCTGGGACCAAAAAAATTAAACACATATTTTGGGACCAAAAAAAGTTTGAATGAACCTAACTTACCTTAGTACAAATATGCACATAAAAAAAGGTACAGCCTTTTGAAGTTACAAAATGGAAACCACCCCCCCCCCCCAAACTTTTGTGTACGTTCCAATTAACTTATTATTGTGGTACCATTAGTTAAACTAAGTATTTTTAAAACTTTTTTGCTTTCTTTTATTTTTTCGATAAGGCAGTGACACAACGTCTATAGACGTTGCATTTTCCCCTATTCTACTGTGCAAAATACAAATAGTGTCACAACACTTACTTATACATTTAACGCACTGTTCACCAACCCACAATAGGTAGGCACAGTCTCCATGAGCAATCAAATGACAATGGCAGTAGGTTAATAAACCTAGCAAGATCACTTAACATGGTGATTGCTAACATATACTTCGCTCGCAAAACGGGAGATAGCTGGAAATCACCTACAAAGGTACCTGGAAATCCCCAGATGGACTGAAAGTAAGTATGATAGATCATGTTATTGTAGGCTCGAGACACCAATCGAATATAATAAACGTCCGCACCAGAAGTGGGGCAAATGCGGATTCTGATCACTACCTGGTCGAAAGTAGAGTAAGGGCTAGAAGTTCAAACATCAAAAAGGAAAGAGGCTCCAAACATGAACGATACAAGGTAGAAGGACTCAAATAAACAAACAAAAGTGAAGAATATAAAGAAGAGATAAGCATCAAATTAGAAAACAGACGAAAACATGAAAACCCAAGTAAGGATTGGGAAGAGTGCAGAGAAATCATAAAAGAGACAGCTAAAGAAGTATTAGGAATAGAAGGTAAAAAAAGAAGAACAAGAACAAATGACTGGTTTGTCGAAGAATGTCAGATTATACTGCAATCGCCAGTTAATTTGGCGAAAGCGAATACGCACAACGTCACAGAGACTGATGATCATTCCCTAAGCCACTCTGCAATTTTGGGTTTGTGCGTCTCGCCAAGTTAACTGGCGATGACTATAACAGACAGAAAAAACAGAGCATATTTACTGATACAACAGGGGTACAGAACCCGACAAGCAGAGGAAGAATATAAACCACTACGCAAAGAAGAAAAGAAAACTCGCCGAACAAAAAAGAGAGAATATATGAACAAAGAACTTCAAGAACTGCAAGAACTAAGTAGATCAACAGAGACAAGAATATTTTATCAGAAACTGAACAAAAACAGAAAAGACTTCAAACCAAGAACAACGATGTGTAGAGATAAGGAAGGTAATATATATTGACAGAACAGCAAGAGATACTAAGAAGATGGACAGAACATTTACGGAAAAGCTTGAAGGAGATGGGAGTGAGACGAACCCTGATATATTATTAGACCAAGCAGACAACAGAGAAAAGAGTCCACCAACAATAGCCGAGATTAGAACAGCAGTAGACAAATTAAAGAAAAATAAATCACCGGGATCGGATCAAGTAGCATCGGAATTACTGAAGGAAGGAGGAGACGCAACTACAGAAAACAATAGATGAATTAATAACAAAGATATGGTCAAATAAACAGCTACCAGCGGAGTGGAATAGCGGTATTATTGTACCATTACATCAAATAGGAAATCAGCTAGAATGTGGAAAATACCGTGGAATAACGCTGCTGAATGCAGCATAAAAAATAATATCCAACGTCATTTATGAAAAACTTAGACCACACGCTAAAAAAATAGTTGGCAAATACCAAAGTGGCTTCTGTAGACAGAAGTCAACAATAGACCAGATGTTTGTTCTACGACAGATCCTCGAAAAAACAAGTGAACATAACATCGACACACATCATCTTTTCATAGACTTCGAAAGCGCATATGACAATATAAACCGAGAATTCTTAATAAAAGCAATGAAAGAATTTAATATACCAACACAACTAATACAACTGATAAAATAATCTCTAAAAGTAGAAAGTAAAATCCGGATACAAAACGAACTAACGGAAACAATCGATGTGAAAAAGGGACTACGCCAGGGAGACGCTCTATCATGCATCTTGTTCAACATCGTACTCGAGAAAATAATGAGGTACACAACAGTCAATACTCGAGGAACAATAATTAATAAAAGCGTGCAAATACTAGCATTTGCAGATGATGTTGACATAATCGCAAGATCAAGAAGATAAATGATAGAGGCATTCAATCAAATAGAACGAGCTACACAAAATAGTGGCTTTAAAATCAACCAGAACAAAACAAAATATATGCAGGTAAGTAAAAACGCAGAAATAAGGCAGACAAAATATAACAATAGGAGAATACAACATTGAGGGGGTAAAAATTTTTACATACTTGGGATCCCTAGTCACGTCTGATAATAACGTAGCGGAGGAAGTGAAGAGGCGAATATTTATTGCCAATAATATAAAAAGCCTTAATAAGACTGGTACTCACATACGGCTCAGAAACCTGGACACTCACTAAAAGAGAGGAAACACTGCTAGCCACATTTGAAAGAAAAATCTTGCGACACATATATAAGGGCACAAAAGAAAACGGAATTTGGCGAAGAAGGTACAACTTTGAACTAGACAAAATATAGCAGGATCCGGATATCATAACATTCATTAAAATAGGACGGCTGCGTTGGATGGGACATGTAGAAAGAATGAAAGAAGGCGAAATACCAAACAAAATATTCAAAGATATGCCAGTAGGAAAAAGAACAAGAGGAAGATCGAAACTGAGATATTTAGAACAAATAGAAAATTATATAATAACCCTAAAAATAAAAAACTGGAGAAAAAAAGCACGAAACAGATCAGAATGGAGAAGAATCCTGGAACAGGCCAAGACCCAGAAAGGGTTGTCGAGCCAGTGATGATAATGAAGGGTACTTGATAGGGCACGTTAAGAAGGAGTTGATGTGGACTTTGTGTATACATAAAAATTAATTATTGTTTTTTAATACTTAATTAAGATCTAGTCAGCAATTGTTAAAAAACAAAAAAAATGCGGTCTACTGCAAACCTACCCGAATATTACATTGTTTAAAATTACAAACTAAATCAAAGCTAAATTTAATAATGTAATGTATTAAAATATCCTAACAATTCAATAAATTACTTGACCCCAATATATCTTAAATCAACAGTTGGCATGCGGCGACCCAATATCATAAAGAAGTCAGCAAAAGGAGGCGCACTAAATTCCGGCTTCGACCTCTACGGAACCGTTAGGCAGAACGAATAAGGTGGTGTTTTAAATCGTTGCTTATTTGAGGTCGAAATCCCACTTAATAGAGCAGCAGTAATCACGCAATAGCAATCTAAACCGACCTTATCCTTCCTTTTGTCCATTTTCCAATTAGTGTCCAACTAAACAGCTGCTCAATGTTGGTTTTATTAGAATTCTCGAGACGGTTAGCACTGTCGTTACGAAGAACTTAGTGCAAATCTATTTTAGGGTTAACTGGTCAATGATAGTAAATTCAATATAATATATTAATTTAATTATCGTAAGGTCTCTTTTTATGCAGATTTTTTTAATGCGATTTTTAAGTTGTTAGGTTTGTATTAGGGATGACGGTTTTTGACAAAACACCGGTGTTCGGTTATACCGGTTTTTTTGCAACCGGCCAAAAAACCATTTTTTTCCAAAAACCGGATTTCTGTTCGGTTTTTTTAATCCAATAGGTTACAATGTTACACTTACAGTGCACTTTAGTTTGCGATACTCCACTCGACTCGATACTCGATATCAATATGATCAAAATTACAACTCTCGAAAGAACATCAATATCAATATAAATAAAACACAATTTTTAATAAAACCATTTTATTCTATTAATTATTACATTTATTTATTATTTTATTATTATTATATATTTATTGATTATTAACAAATATAATATAGCGTAAGATTAATATATTAGTCCATTCTTTCACGGTTTTTGCTCTAAATTTTAAAGAACCACTTGAATTGACATGAAATTTGGCATACTTATAGCTTACATGTCAAAGAAAAAAAGTGATATTGTGCCGATGTGTGCTTTTGCCCTGGGGGTGACTTTCACCCCCTCGTGGGGGTGAAAAAATATATGTCCAAACTAATTCCGGAAATGGGTATACTGACTAATTTTAAGTAACTTTTGTTCTATAGAGCTTTTTCGCCAAGTCAACACTTCGAGTTATTTGTAAGTGAATATGTTCATTTTTCAACAAAATAACCACATTTTTAGACGGTTTTTCGCAAATAACTCAGAAAGTAAGTATTTTGTCGAAAAAAAAGTTCTTAGCAAAAATATAGCCTATAAAAAAGTAAAAAAAATTGTGTACACGTTAGGTCTCTGTATCTCGTATAACCAGAGTTATAGCCAATGAAAAATAGACTCATATTCACCAAATTTCAAATAGAATATTTCGACGTGAAATATCCAAAAAATTAAGCACTTTTTGGGGAAACCTATTATAACTTTTTTAAAGTGTTTAAGAAAATCTTTATAACTGGTTTTAAAAAAGTTTCTAGCATTAAATTTAAGCAAGTTACGCTCAAAATAAAGTTGGTCCCTTTTTTTTGCAAAAGAAAATCGGGAAAACCACCCCCTAATTAGCAACTTAAATTAAATTAATCGTTACCGGTCCACAAATTATTTTACTTATATTGTGTTTATATGATCTGTAAGTTTCATCGATTCAAAGTGTTTTAGGTCTGGATCCCGCGTATGAAAAAAAAGTTGATTAATAGCAAGCTGAAAATTTGTTAATAGCTTAAGGGTGTCTAGTCGGATAAACTTTGATTTATGGGAACAGTGGAACAGAGGTAGTTTTAATTGTGGAACAGGTTAAAAATTTGAAACGGTCAGACCTCGAAAACGGCACATTTATTTTGTCCGACAGAATAGGCTTAAACTCTCCGAACAGAGGTTAAACTCTCATGCAAAAATCAGACTGCTATTTATCACCTGTCATAATTCTAGTCATTTGACATACTCTACATGTTCCTCTCATTAAAACGCCAATTTGGTGATAAATAGCAGTCTGATTTTTGCATGAGAGTTTAATCTATGTTCGGAGAGTTTAAGTCTGTTCTGTCGGACAAAATACATGTGCCGTTTTCGTGGTCTGACCGTTCCAAATTTTTAAACTGTTCCACAATAAAAACTTCCCCTGTTCCAGTGATTCCATATATCAAAGTTTGTCCGACTAGACACCCTTAAGCTATTAACAAATTTTCAGCTTGCTATTAATCAACTTTTTTTTCATACGCGGGATCCAGACCTATTTATTTTTGAAAAAATTTGGTTTCAAATTAAAATTTTTTAAAATTTAAATTTCGAAAAATATGCTTTTTTTCAAAATAACTTAAAAATTGTTAGAGATACCAAAAATTTCGTAATACAAAAAAAGTCAGATATTCTTTTCTGAATATCATGTATTTTTTTGTTTTTCTGATAGACAAAATTTGATTAAGATTTGGTGTTGCAAAATTTGCATACATTCGTGATCAGTGACTCATCAACCCCTTTTAACTACAGCCCTTTCAATAATAAGGACTTTGAACCGATGAAACTTAGAGATCATATAAACAATATATACACGAGTCAAGAAACTTGTGAAGTCGTAACGATTAAGTTCATTTAAGATACTAATTAAGGGGTGATTTTCTCGACTTTTTTACCAAAACCAAAAGGGACTAACTTTTATTTTGAGCGTAACTTGTTTAATTTTCTTGCTAGAAATTTTTTTTATAAAACAAAAATGAAGCTTTTTTAAACACTTTAAATAATTTGTAATAAATTTTCCCCGAAATGTGCTTCATTTTTGGTTATTTCACGTTAAAATATTGCATTTGGAATTTGACGAATATGAACCTATTTTTCATTAGCTATAACTCTGCTTCTACTAGGTGTAGAGACGTGATATATACACCATTTTTTAAAAATTTTTATAGGCTATAGTTTTGCTAAGAACGTTTTTTCGACAAAATACTTACTATTTGAGTTATGTGCGAGAAACCGTCTAAAAGCGTGGTTATTTGGTTGAAAAAATGAACATATTCACTCCCAAATAACTCGAAAAGTATTGACTTAGTGAAAAAATTCTATAGAACAAAAGTTACTTAAAATTAGCCAGTTTATCCATTTCCTGACTTTCTTTGGACAAATATTTTTTCACTCCCGAGAGGGGGTGAAAACCATCCCCAGGTCAAAATCACATATCGGCACAATATCACTTTTTTCTTTGACTTGTTAGCTATGTGTATGCCAAATTTCATGTCAATCCAAGCGGTTTTTTAAAATTTAGAGGTTTTGCAATATTTTACCGTTAAAGAACGGACTATATAATATACACTTATAAAAAAATTTCCAGACTCTTACAAATGGGATTTAAAAAAAAATATCAACATAAATAATTTACTTAAAAATAAATTGGATAACGCTATTTAACTTTTATTTTTACTACCATCAAAAAAAATTTATCATGTATTTCTTTTAACACGTTTTTATATTTGTATAATAGGTACATTTTACCTCATTTAATACTTCCTGCATGGGTGTATCGTTTTGAAAACGTAGGAAAATCCTTGGAGATTCGTATTCGTAATCGGTAATTCGATATTTATAGTCAGAACATTATTTTTGGTAATCAGAAAAAGTCATTCACCCATTTTCAATGTCAAGATTCAAGTGTGAAAAATAGATGATGTTTGCATCTATTTCAACCAGATCACTTCTTAAGTAAATATTAACGATTACAAATACTTTTCAACGAAATATTATAATAAAACTTAGTTGTTTCTGGATGATGTGAGTTTGCACTTTCAGTATGCTTCTGTATTTATAAAATAAAATTTGAATTATGGTTTTGTCTGGAATAACTACTTGAGAATAATAATTATGATTGAGATCCAAAATAATACATAAACTAATCCTAATCACTGTAAAAACCTAATAACCGGTTTTTACTTAAAAAAAAACGATTATAACCGGGACAAAAAAACAGCCGGTAAAACCGGTTATTTCGAAGTAAAAAAACCGATTTTAGGTTAAAACCGGTAGGCTTTTCACATTCCTAGTTTGTATTCCATCCAGAAATTCCTATTATTAACAAATATTATAATTAGAATTAACTATTCCCATCCAGATGTCAGTAAACGGAGGGTTTCCAATTCGGAGATTCCCCTTATTGCTTTATGTTGCTATTACATACATGATTTTAAGTTTCGCATTGAAATTTTATTACATATCTTTAAGCACCTTTTCATCAAATATGTTTTATGTATAATGCTCATCTTTGCAAAAAAATACGCGAAACAACTCAACTACTGAACATTGCCTCTAAGCCGACTGGCGTCCACACATTAAAAAACGATTGTAGCGCGTAGACGCCACTATCCCTGTGAAATACTCACCTCCAGCACTATTAGCTCCAGTAACGCTTACGAGTTACACGGGTAACTGAGTTACACGATTGCTGATGTTACTCAATTGGTTAGTATCTGCTTTATAATTTATGATTTATAATAAATGCTTTATAATAAATGCTTATATTTTTTTGGTAACGTAGCACATTTCGGAAACAGCTTGCATTGATAGTTACTTTCTGTTTGTAAGATTTTAGCATTAGTACAGTCAAACTGCTGATATATGTTGACGAAGTGTTCCAGAACAGTGCATATATTTCTACCTTTCTGGCTTTCAATTTTATGCTAGATAATTCAATGAGATTGACAGACTAAACGTAGTTCAATGTAGACCTATTCATAATAAAAAATCTCTTAATTAATGGAGTAGAGCATCATGTACCTAGTACTAATCCGTTGGCATCCAATGTAAGCCAAATTGTTTAACAAATTTTACCATGTAGAACATACATCTTGACCAGTGTTTGGCATTGTGGCTATTTAGCAAGGACAGAGAGTTCACTGATGATGGACTGATAAGTCCGAAAACATTTCGAACGTAATCCATTTGGGTTTTTAAAAATTTTTAGAATTTTTATTAAATATACCAACTACACTAGGGAGTTTTACTTCATGTTAATTTTAATCTATTTTATATTTTCGGTTTATTTTTAAAATGTATTAACATCTTTTCATTGTATTATTATAGTGTTACTTATGTTTTAGTTTAATTCTGTAATCAGGCAATTCTGTTAATAAAGATAAATAAAGGAATAATCAGTAATTTGTTATAAAGAAAACGAAAATTCATTTTGTGTTTAAGAAAATATAGAAACAACTAGGATTAATTCAGTGTCAACTCAAAGTTTTTACATCAAAACTGCAACAAACCTAATTGTTTATTTTACATGACAGTTCATTTAGCAATAAAAGAGCATCATGTAGAATTATTTCATCGGCGCAGAATATATGTTTAATCATAAAGTGGAAAAACTATAAACTATCAAAAGAACAACACATTTGCACTCTTAACAATAGACGAGAGGATTAGCATTTACTAAAATCTAAGAGCATACTAATCAAACTCTCCTCACCAACCTTTAAAATTCCTCTAACCCGTATGATTTTTGTGAAATTAATTTTTAACCTGTACTGTGCAAAACTTAAAAACTTTGACTGCAAATTCCCACAAACTGTGTTTTTTGAGTTATTTCTTTTTTTTTTTATTAAAGGTGCGATGTGTCTAGGCCATGAAGTGGGGAATACAATCTCGCATTTTATTCCCCACTCCCCCCTCGGAGGAACCAGGCAAGCACTTATGTATGTAAAATCTATGCTAGTATCTAAAAGATTTATAGTTAATAAGACCTTGTTTAAACCTTTTTAATTGAGTACACTGAAGTTATGTTATAAACGACCGACAACTTCGACTGATAAAGAATTGCCTTTAATATATTCGCAGATAAAAGCCTATCATAAAAATCACTGCGTATGATCCCAAAAATAAAGTCTAATTGTAAAATATTCGCTTTTATCTGACTTTCAAAGGTAAATGAGACGTGGAGAAATCATAGAGCAACAACCTGTGATAAAGCACCCATTACCATTTTAGCCTCTATAATCAAGTAAAGTATCGTGATGGTAAATCGAGCCCCAAATTTATGTTATCTATTTGTCAGCAGGAGCTTTCTCCTGTATTGTTGCCGTCTCGTCCTCCCATAAAACATTTTTACGATAATTCGCTTCAACGAACAAAATAAATGAGCTTCTCGTTATTTTATTCTAACTAGATAGATTGATGCCTTCGCCTCCCGTTATACATATTCGCTCTTTATTAAATTAATCACTTCTTTCTTTTTTAACTTTATCGCCTTTTTTGTTTTATCGGAGGTATTGAATCATTGGGTCGGGGAATATCTCTTTTATTTTATAAGGATGATGTCTGCTGGAATAAAAAATCTTCTAACGAGGTTTATTCGTATATTATTTTTCAGCATTTTGAATTGTATAAAGGTGATAATATGTTATAAAATACGTTAAATGAAATAGGTTAAAATGAAGTAATGATTCTAGTAAACATAATGAGTAAAAGGCTAAACACGTTTTATGGAAATTCGATAGAAAATCAATGCAAACTCATTACTTGGGGTCGCTGATCACAAAACCATGACCATGACCATCGCATACTTCATGACCAAGTCAAGACTAGTTTCCTATAGTTTTGTAGAAATTCGATAGGAAATAATTGTAAAATCGTTACTCTAAGGTGTTTGGGATCGCTAAACACGAATATCGTATCGACAATGGCCTCCGAGATCTATTGCCAAGAAGGGACCCTGTCATAAATAAATGGTTTCACCCCTATTCAGCGGTCCCCATAAGCGCGGTCCCCGATTGAGCGGTCTCAATACAGCGGTCCCCGTTTCAGCGGTACCCCGATTCAGCGGTGCCCGATTCAGCGGTCCCCTTAAACGCGGTCCCCAATAGAGCGGTCTCAATAAGAAAATAATAATATGACAATGATAAGTAATTAGTTTTATTGTAGGATATTATTTTAACCTATTCTTGTTTGAAACTATGTATACAGGTAATATCTAAGTATCCGGTATATACCCCAGTTAATAGGGAAAAAATCATCGATTTCAGGTAAAAATGTTCTACAGGGTTTTCAAAGTTTTAAACGTTAGATGAGGGATAACTGATGATAATTCCGTGAAGACGTACAGCTGTTTTTGCTTTTTTTTAAACAATTGCAAAGAATGAAAAAAGCAGTTTTTTGACTATAAAACGTTTCTTGTACATTTTAGAGAAAAATGTTTCAAATAAATGTAGATCTTAAAAAGTTCTTTAATTTGGTGGTAAGCATATTGTAATATATAAACAATTGACCGAGATAATTGCAAAAAACCCTCATTTTTGCAGTAAATTATAAATATTAATAACTTTATTTTTTGCACAATGACGTAAAATTTAATGACTTTAAATTATGTCAATTAATGAGTTATTTAGGTGTGCTAAATTTCAACCAGATCGACCAAATAGTTTACAAGTTATTCAATTTGTTTATCCCAGAGAGCAATTGTTTATACAACTGTTCTTGCCCTACAGTGACTCTGTGAGATATGTAGCAGATCGCAGTCGATTATTTGAGACTTTAATTTTAAGACGTATTAAAAAATTTTTAACATTTAATTGAAATTGTTATTAAAAAAACTGTTTGAAAAAGACTTGATTTTTAGCTTATAAACAATTAGAATAACTTAGATATTTTTTATGTTCCGTGCTTGTATGTAGGCTTAATGAAAAGCTGATGAAAAAATGCATATAAAAAAAGAAAAAATAATTTTATATGTTCATTTTTTATTGTTAAAACTACTGTCCCCAAGAGAGTCCTGTTTTTACTCATTTTCCTGAACGATGCCTCTCAAACGGCATGCTGCAGAACCAAACGCCGCTGAAACGGGTCGGTGGAATCGAGAACCGCCGAAACGGGGACTGCTGAAATGGGTACCAGTGGGTACCGCTGAACCGGGGACTGCTGAAAAGGGTCGGTGGAATCGAGAACCGCTGAAACGGGGACTGTTAAAATGGGGTCTTACCAAATAAATATGTTGGTGGTTAGGTCAGAGAACAATAATAAATAGGTTGGTGGTTATTGTTCTCTGGTTAGGTGCAGTGCCTTTTAGTCTCTAATTAATTATATAGTATAATAAATACTACTCCATCTGACTATGTTATACTTTATTTATCTGGCCTTCGAACTATTAATACAAAACAAAAACAATGTATTGACCTACCCCAAGGCATGTTGCAATAATACTACTTACAATAAATTGTTATAATATACGTTTTATTATTCATCATCATCATCGTCCAGCCTTCTGCATTCAAAGTTGAACATAGGTCTCCCCTAATTTCTTCCAGTTTTGTCGATCTTGGGCTTTCTGCAACCAATTTCCAGCAATCATTTTGACGTCGTCTGTCCATCGTGTAGGTGGTCTACCTCTATTTCTTCTGTCTTTTCTTGGTCTCCACACTGTAATTTTTTGGGTCCACCTCCAGTACTTCATTCTGGTTACATGGCGCGCCCAATTTCACTTCAGCCATGCTACTCGCTCTATTACATCTGTGACGCCTGTCTTTCTTCTGATTTCTTCAATTAATAATTCTGATTTCTTCAATTTCCTTCTATTATTATATATTGAATAAAATAATAAACTATATCACAGGAGGTTCCTTTTATATGCAATAAACTCTTTGGAGAAAAGGCAGGCGGCTTGAGATTGAAGTGTTTATTTCGTTCTTGAGAATCTTCATTTTTTAACTATTTAATAAATGCTTAAAAGGACAAAATATCCCTGATGATTGGAATGTTGGATACATCAGCTCAGTATTCAAGAAAGGGGATAAACGCATATGCTCTAATTATAGAGGAATAACTGTTACCAGCTCAGTAGGGAGGTTGTACGGTCGAATAATAAAGAAAAGAATAGAATCAGAATACGAAGACATGGAAGAACAAAGTGGATTTCGTGCAGGAAGATCGTGCACTGATAATATATTCGTTCTGCAGCAGGTAATAGAAAAACGGAAGGCAAGGAATCTATCTACCCACCTATTGTTTGTAGATTTGGAGAAGGCATACGATACGGTACCTTTGAAAAAACTGTTTCAAACATTGGCGAAGGTAGGTCTCAGTAGAGAGTATGTGGATGCTATCGCAAATATATACAAAAATGCAAGAAGTGTCGTTAAAGAAGGAAACTTTATATCTGAATTATTCCCTATATCAAAGGGGCTTAAACAAGGATGTTGTCTGTCTCCGACTTTATTTAAAATATATATTCAGTCATCGCTAGAGCAGTGGAGGAAACAAGTATCCGGAATGGGAATAGACATAGGCAGTGGTAAATGTCTAACAACTTTGTTTTTTGCAGATGATCAGGTAGTCGTAGCGAATGATGAGGAAGACATGGACTACATGTTTAGAAAACTAAAGAAAGAATATGAAAAATGGGGCCTCAATATGGATATGTCAAAGACAGAGTATCTTAAAATAGGGGATGATGAAGAAGCTCCAGAGTTAGAAATTAGAACCACGAAAAGATGTAATGAATATAATTATCTCGGATCTATAATATCTAAAGAAGGCACTACCAAAAGAGACATCGAAAAGAGAACGCAGCAGGGCAAAAAAGCGGTAAACATTCTGAGCTCTCTACTGTGGTCTAAAGATATAAGGCAAGAAACGAAATTGACAATCGTACCTTGGTAGAGCCTATTATGAGTTATGGGGCAGAAGTTTAGCAGATGACAAAAAAAGATAGGAAGAGAATAGAAGTAGTAGAAATGGATTATCTAAGGAGAGCGTGTGGTATATCTAAAAAAGATCACATCAGGAATGAAGATATTAGAAGGAGGACATATACTGTATATTCCAGTGTAGATAAAATTGAAACTAGACAGCTAGTGTGGTATGGTCACGTGAAACGAATGAATGAAGATATATGGCCAAGGAAGCTTTAAATTACATACCACACCAAAGAAGAAGAAAAAGGGGAAGACCTTCAGTTGCCTGGGAAGAAAATGTACGGCACATCATGAAAGATAGAGCCATCAAAGAAGACGAATGGATGGACAGAAAACGATGGCAGTCGAAATGCGAGAAGCGGCAGAGGCTGTAGGAACCTCGCTAATAGATAGATTGATAGAGAATCTTTAACCACCTTGTCTTCTCTGGGGTTATTGAATGGACTGTATTATTGGGAGTTTCTTTTAGTACGTAAAGATAAGAGTAACACAATACAAACTGTTATTTCTTTACACACTATGGGTAACAGGAACAGGTATGGCTGACAATATAGAATATGTTGATACTAATTTTGAATTATTTTCGCAATCGCTGTGACAAATTCTGGTTCTTCTAAGAAATATCGTGAGATTCTTAGGAAGAGGAGATTTTTCAGTGACTTTTTTAATGACAGACTTTTTTCTTATATTTGATTTTTTGTTAATAAATAAACTCATTAGCAACGCAGAACTCGATCTGTGACGTTAATAAATTCACGTCACACAATAAAATATATAAAACGCGAAGAAAGTTTTTATTGGACGAACACATTGAAATTTACAGGGTTGGAAAGAAATCAGTTTTCAACCACTCTTGCTTAATCACGCACTGCTCAGGTCAATATCACTCGAGTTCATAATTACTTAATTATTGACATTGAGTAGATCTTAACGTGAGGTTTAAATATATGTTATACTGAGTGTTATAATATTTTACTACAACTCGTCTGTATGAGTTTCTTGGTTAATCGATTAAATATCAGTTCATGCTGGGCACCAGGTCTGGTATTGTACAGGATTTATATTAGCATCCAAAAAATAAGAGTAATCCATATCGATTTAATTTTTGAAGTCTCAAACAAATCTTATTTACATGTATTGTTTACATTACGTAAATGGGTTACATTGGTTTTGCAATGTAGGCCACTCGTTTTGAAAACAACGAAGTCAGCAATTATGTTACTATTAGTATTTTCACGGTCACATTCAGGTGTAGTCAATCATAACAAAACAATTACGATTTATTTATAGATACGGAGAAAGTAAAGAAGAGATTATTCATTATTCAGACATCGACGTAGTTAGATCAGAGACGTTGTCCACCAACTAATTACTGTCGTATTTAGTGTTATAAATAAATATATTCTGGTAAATAGTGTTTTAACAAATCAACCCCATCATCGGGGGTAACCACTTCCAGGACCCTGATGACCCGGAGTACATCGCCGACATGATATTTATGTTAAGCGATCGTAAAGAGTTTCACTGATTTTGTGTCAAATTCTACAACCAGGGAAAAGAGACGGGGCCCGTCCTGGTTACCGCATCCGTTGGAAACCATCACCAAAAACCCCCCAAGTCAGGAGTCTGGCTGATTTTGTATAGAATTTTCATAAAACTCCAGACGATACCAATTATGCACATTAGGTGCCTCAGATACCATCGTAACTATGGTAGTACATATTGTTCAGAGACCCCAAAAACCCCCGAGTAATGAGTTTGCACTGATTTTGTATGGAATTTCCACAAAACTCATCGAGGCGAGACCTGCCCTCAGTACCAAATGCCTCGGACAGCACAGCCATCATGATATTCATGATCAGAGACCCCAAAAAACCCCGAGTAGTGAGTTTTCATTGATTTTGTATCGAATTTCCATAAAACTGTCGAAGACGAGACTCATCCTCGGCACCAGGCAACCCAAAAACCATTGTCGTCAAGATATTCGTGTTCACTGAGGCGAAAAACCTACAATCAGTAATACTTTAAGCATATTCACAAATATTCAATAGGGTTAAGGTCGGATGAGCAAGCAGGCCACTACAGAGCAGTGATATATTCTGCTGCAAGGAAGTCTGTAGTCACTCTGCTGGTATTTGGGGGTATATAAAACTGTAGTAAAACTTTGGGGGTACATATTTGTCGTCCCATAAAACATTTTTACGATATTTCGCTTCAACGAACAAAATAAATGAGCTTCTCGTTATTTTATTCTAACTAGATAGATTGATGCCTTCGCCTCCCGTTACACATATTCGCTCTTTATTAAATTAATCACTTCTTTCTTTTTTAACTTTATCGCCGTTTTTGTTTTATCGGAGGTATTGAATCATTGGGTCGGGGAATATCTCTTTTATTTTATAAGGATGATGTCTGCTGGAATAAAAAATCTTCTAACGAGGTTTATTTATATATTATTTTTCAGTATTTTGAATTGTATATAGGGGATAAAATGTTATAAAATACGTTAAATGAAATAGGCTAAAATGAAGTAATAATCCTAGTAAACATAATGAGTAAAAGGCTAAACACGTTTTATGAAAATTCGATAGAAAATCAATGCAAACTCATTACTCTAGCTCTTTCATTAGTGTTTAGGTTATTGTCCAGGCCTCTGCGCCATACAGCAAGACGGGAAATACATTGCATTTTAGCAGCCGTATTTTTAGTAGGAGAGATATGGAGCAATTATTGTTCTCCACGTGCCTATTCGTGGTGAATGTTGGCGACGACCATGGAAATCTCTATTTTATCTACAGCAGCACGGAAATGCTACACAGATGTTGTGTTAAACCAGGTTCTTCAACCAGGATGTTCTTCTTCTTCCTGGACCTCGCTTTCCAAATATTTTTCTTGCAGGATCACTAGTAGGAGGGCATACTATATTCATTTAGCATAATGGGTCCAAGATATTCTAACTTTCAAGATTTGATGGTGGTCAGTACCTTTATGAAAGTACCCCAGGAAGTAGTTGCAACGTAAAACAGCAGTGGAAATTCTTCAAAACCTCTATATTAGAGCTAAGTAAGAAAGTACCTACTTACAACAACCAAATGTAAGAAAGAAGAATTGATGACGGAGGAAATTCTAGAGTTGATGAATGAAAGAAGAAAAATCAAAACCATGAATAAAACCCGCTATAAACAGCTTTAAAACCAAATAAGAAGAAAAATTAAGAAGGCTAAAGAAACTTACTTCTTTGAAAAATGTAAAGAAATAGAAGAACTGCAAAACAGATATGACAACTTCAACCTACATAAAAAAGTCAAAGAAATAGCCGGAATAGGAAATAGAAGAACCTCATATATATTGCTCGACAAAAATGGAAATATTATAATGGAGACGATGGAAAGAGTACAATGAGGAACTATTTCATGACCAGAGAGAAGCTAGTACATCCGTAGATAGCCAAACCGGAGACGTGGGCCCAGAGATAACCAAATCAGAGGTTATAGTATTTTTACTACAAAAACATTATTACGTAGGTCAAAATTTTTGACGTAAGAGAACTGTCAAAACATTAGAATGTGACTTTTCATTATTGCCGTATTTATAATAAACATAGCAATAATGAAAAGTCACATTCTAATGTTTTGACAGTTCTCTTACGTCAAAAATTTTGACCTACGTAATAACGTTTTTGTAGTAAAAATACTATAATCAGTCAATAGATTCTATGAAGACCAATAAATCTGCTGGTCCAGATGAATTACCTAGCGCGCTGATAAAGTTGGTCAACGAGAAAAACCTGGACATAATAGTAGAACTGTTTCAACGCTATACTAAGGGAATCATCCCTAGAGAAATGTTGACATCAGCATTTGTGTGTTTGCCAAAGAAAGTGAATGCCAAATAATGCAGTGACTACCGAACCATAAGCTTAATGTCACATACCTTGAAAATTCTGCTGAAAATTATCCACGCCAGAATACACTCTAAACTGGAGCTGGATATTAGTGACACTCAATATGGGTTCCGCAATGGTATGGGTACCAGAGAGGCATTATTCTCCTTCAACGTGCTGACACAGCGATGTTTGGATGTTAACCGTCCTCTTTACGTCTGTTTTATAGACTACAATAAATCGTTTGATAAAGTAAAACATGATCGACTCATGGAAATTGTGAAAATTAAAAACATAGATGAAAGAGGTTTAAGACTAATAACACACCTCTATTACAATTAGCGAGCAATAGTAATAATTGAAAAAAAACATCTGAAGAAATGGAAATAAAGAGAGTAGTCAAGCAAGGCTGCATAATATCACCTCTATTATTTAACGCTTATTCTGAAGAGGTAATGCGAGAGACTCTGGAAGATGAAACAGTCGGCATAAGAGTAAATGGAGTCTTAGTTAACAACATCAGGTATGCAGATGATACAGTATTAATAGCCAATAGTTTACAAGACCTGCAAAGACTCATGACTAAAATAGTAAGGTGTAGTAGGGAGTATGGATTCTATCAATATCAAAAAGACGAAGTTTATGAAAATTAGTAAAAACAATCATAATAATAACGAAATCTTGATAGTAGAGGGCCATCAGATCGAAAGAGTAAAAAAGTACACTTATCTAGGAACACTTATAACAGAAAATAAGGACTATACTGCAGAAATCAAAGTCAGAATCGAAAAAGCACGTTCTAATTTTATGAAAATGAAAAAGGTCCTATGCAGCAAAGGTTTAACATTAGCTCTTAAAGTACGCCTAACAAAATATTACGTATACAGTGTACTATCCTATGGAGTGGAATCATGGACGTTAAATGTAGAGACAATGAGACGAATTAACGCCTCAGAAATGTGGACCTATAGAAGGATTATGAGGGTTTCCTGGGTAGATAGAGTTACGAATAACGAAGTACTGAGAAGAATAGGTAAAGAGAAGGAAGTTGAACTTACAATTAAAGAAAGGAAACTTCAGTATCTCGGACATGTGATGCGGGGCGAGAAGTATGGCATCGTGCGACTCATATTGCAAGGAAAAATAGATGGCAGAAGAAGCATCGGAAGAAGACGAATTTCATGGCTGAAGAACCTGGGAGAATGAAAACAACTATTTAGAGCTACTGCCTCAAAAATTAAAATAGCTATGATGATTGCCAGCCTCCGTAGCGGAGATGGAAACTGAAGAAGAAGAAGTACCTTTAGGTTCTTCTTCATTCTTCTGAGGATCTCCTCATTTGTGACCCGGTCAGTCCGCGGGATTTTAAGAATACTCCGATATAGCAACATCTAAAGTGCTTCTAATCTTTCGCACATATCTTCGTTCAATATATTACATAAAATTAAATCTAATCGAATGGAATCGAATTGAATGGAATCGAACTGAATGGAACCGAATATAATCGAATCTATAAGAAGTATTCACTTCTGTCGGCACTCTGCAAGTGCACACTCTATATACATACATACGTATACATAATCGAAAACCTCTTATACCCGTAGGTGTCTAGGTGTACAAGCTTTCTTAAATTTTGTCTACAAATTTACGCCACTCTTTTCTGTCTCTAGCTGGTTCTTTCGCCACACTCCATGTCTTCACTCTTTCTTCGAGAATTTCATTTATGCTTTTGTTCCATGTTTTTCTTGGTCGTCCTCTACAATTTTTCCCTATTCTTCTCGCGTCCCATATCTTCTTCACATGTCTAGTTTCGTCCATTCTGATCATGTGTCCCCACCAATCCAGTTTCTTTTCTTCTGCTTTTACCTTTAGAGATTTCGTTCCTAGTTCCTGTCTAATGTTTTCGTTTCTTCTTCTGTCTGTTCTTCTAAAACCCGGCACTTTCCTTAAGTATTTCATTTCACTTGCTTGAATTGCTTTGTTTGTCTTTTACCACACTCTAATTTTTTGATAAAACTCACCCGCCTAAGTAAGTCCATATTAAATCATAAAATCAATTCTTAGACAAGGAGAAAACGGCGGGTTCGTTAGAAAAAATATTCCCATGAGATTTTTTGCATATCACATTCGTGAGACATCCCAGAACAAGGTTCAAGAAGTCGCCCACGTGAAAAGTGGTCCAACTTTTTTTAATCAAATTGCAAAAATCAATATTTTTGACCCGTACAACTTTGTGTTAAGTTTTTCGGACCATTCTGGACAAAAAAGGTCTCTTGTAATTTTTCTCTAAAGTTGATCGTTTTCGAGATATAAACAATTTAAAATTGAAAAAACGAAAAATGGCGATTTTCAAAGCTTAATAAATTGGTTAAAAGTTATTATTATTAAAGTCAGAAAGCGACTAAATCAAAGATTAAAGCCCCCCCTACAAGATCGTGAAGAAATTTTTGTCATGATTTTATTACTAAGCTGTTATTTTTAAGTAATAATAATGAGCGCCAGCACGTATTAGGCAGCCGTCTATGGTGAGTGCGAGAGGGATGCCATTCCGGCAGTCCAATGAGGCATCTTGCACTCAGATTTACAGCCGCGTCAATATGCTCTTACGGCTTATTGTTAATAATTAAAAATAGAGGAAGTGGTCCGAATATGGGCTATGTATTTTATATGGGCCACCACACTATCTATGAAACAAGTAGTGCTATCTGTTAGAAAATGCCCAAATATACTAGAAGGCCCTTTTCTTGTCATATATTTACAGATTCCTCGACCAGTACATATGTTGTTGTTACACAGTGTAGACCCTTTGATTTTGACTTTTGAAAAAATTTTATTGCGTAAGTATATATTATGTACAATAATATTTGTGTTTATTGATATTATTTCGGAATTGATATATTATGCTTTTGTGGCAGAAAAAGGAAGGAAATGGTTTTAATGTAGGTTAGGAACAAAAAATAATTATAAAATCATAAGGTAATATTTTTCTTGAAAGTACATATTTTGAAATATGGGCCCCTTGTGTGACGTAAATATAGGCTAGGGGCCCATATTCAGACCGCTCGCATAAATCTAGCAGAACTATTGGAAAAGGCATTATCTATGAAATGCCAGGCGGCAGAGATAGCTAAGAATGGTTTTAGAGTAACTGAAATAGGGGCAATAAATATAACCATTTTTTCTGATACTGATTTCAGTACTGAGAAACTGAAATCAGAGAACTTGTAATTTGACTGAAATTTATTTGGAAGAAGTGACAAGCGACCTTGCAAAAACGATTTCTTCAGAAAATATAACAGTTCGTTCAGAAGATCAAGGACCAAGTTATTCTAAAGACCCAGATCAACCATTAAGGAACACAACGAACGCAACAACTGTGCCAGAACACCGTTCAAAACATTCATGAGTCCATTCGCTCTTTCAACTGTCCCATCAGTTACGAATCGAGCGTCTTCAAGAGGAAGAAAAAATTCTCATTCTCAAGTTATAATTTCATCTCCGTATAAATCAGACCTTGAATTATCAATTGAGAATACAGTGGAACCCCGATAAGTCAGCCTCCGATAACCCGGAAGTCCGGCCAACCCGGATCGATTTTCATCAGATAAAATAAAAATGCTTTCACTTTGACTGAGTTTTTTTACCAAGAAATAAACAATAATGTATACAACTGTACGTAATTTAGATGTACTGGACATAAGTATTTCATTTTTTTGGCAATTATAATTAAGTTTATCTGTAAGGGTACAGTATTTTATTAATTTTTACCATATTCTCCGGCTAACCCGGATTTTCGATAACTCGGATCGGCCGCGGTCCCGATTAATCCGACTTATCGAGGTTCCACTGTACATATACGAAAATCAAAAGAAAGAACGGGGAAGAGAACTGTGTTTTCAGTTAAATAAAAAGAAAATGTAAAGACCAAGGAAGGAAAGGGGAAGAGAATAGTTTCTGCGCTAAAGCCAAAAGAAAATGTAAAGAAACCCAACAGAAAAATCAAAACCAAATTCAGTTCGGATGAAGAAGAGGAAGAGGAATTTTTGCCCGCTGACGAAGACCTTGACGTAGAACAGAGATAGTACAGAATTCTCCTGAAAGCAATGATGCCACATGTCTATTTTGTGAACAACAGTTTTCTGATGACACTAGAGGAAAAACGTGGGTTCAATGTTTAATGTGCAATCTCTGAGCACATTAACAGTGTTCCGGAGCTGAAAAAGACATACGTTTGCGATTTTTGCAGATAATTTTTTTTTATTTTTTCACAGATATGTTTATTATTTTTTAAGCATAAATTGTTAGCTAGGTTATTTCGAATTTTTGTCGTCAAAAGAAAATTTTGTTAGTTTTTGAGTGGGGCCCATATTTCAGACAGCCTGGCCTGGTTAGAAAAATATGCCTCACGTCATATTATTATCCGTAAAATAAATAAACTTTATTATAAAAAATACAAAGTTAGTAGTTGTTTTTCTAAGGTCTTATAGCATGTATAAATGTTATGTAGCATTGTTATAAACATATAATAAGCAAGTCTCAATAGAAAAAAAAATGGGGGCCCATATCCGGACCAGTTCCTCTAACAACTTAGTAATAAATTAATGACAAAAAATTCTTCAGGATCATATAGGGGAGGGGGGTTTAAACTTTGATTTAGTCACTTTCTGACTTTCATAATAATAATTTTTAACCGAGTTGTTAAGTCTTAAAAATGGCCATTTTTATGTTTTTCTAAGTTTAAACTGCTTATAACTCGAAAACCATCAACTTTAGAGACAAATTACAAGAGACCTTTTTTGTCCAGAATGGTCTAAAAAGCCTAAAAAACCAATTTTTGCAATTTGATTTAAAAAAATTGTTAAAAAAATTTGAACCACTTTTCTCGTAGGCGACTTCTTGAACCTTATTCTGGGGTGTATTACAAATGTGATTATGCAAAAAAAATCTCAAGGGAATATTTTTTCCAACGAATATGCCGGTTTCGCCTTCTCTAAATGCAAAAAAGAACAATACCTAAATGTCTGTCATAATAACTAATGTAAAAAATATCCTTAAGCTACCACCATATATACCATCATTCAATAACATGTGGAAATTTCTCTTCTAAAGTTGAAAAACCAATTTAATATATTCTTTTAAAAGTCAAAAGTTTTAAAAGCGTTCAAAGGCAAACAAAGGAACGGTTCATTATGAAATAATATCCCTATGCAATAAATTTTCATAAAGTGGAAGAAATGCTTGTTTACACGCGTAAATAAGAAAAATAGCTTTGGACCCGCATAAAATTCGAAAACTTTTATTTTTCGGGCCCAACTTGGCGCTGCTGAATTGTTTTTAACATGCTACGGTAGTTGTGTGTGTTTTATTAATTTTCAAGACTTAAAACGTAAACGAATTGATAATATAAACCAAGAATTTTACAGTTTGGATTTTTTCTCCATTTTATTTAACGATCAGTACCGTTATGATCGATTAAAATTATGACTATCTTAACCCTTATCCGGACAACACATTTTACTTACGTAACCGGGCAACACGGGTCCGTTGGGCTCACCACTGTTCTTGAATGTACTATTACTATTTACCCATATATTTCTAATATTCTTTTTTGATTTTTTATTAAAGTTACATTTAAATTGTCTAGATTAAAAGAAAGTGCTACTATAGTATGCGGTCTACTTCGAGGGTGCGATCAAACTGAAGGATTAGCACAAAATAATGAAATGCAAGAAAACTTTTGAAAAAAAATATTTATTCACAAGTGATATACATTTGGAGCCAAGTCAAGACTTAAATAATTAAATAAGAACTTTTTTAAATCTACCAGGCCATTTTATTTGAAAAGAGCGGTTGATGTTTACGCATACCCTGAAAAAAGATTACGGTATTGTTGCCTTTCAGTATTGTGTGAAAACCCTTCTGAGAAAACATTATGATAATTAGTTGCTCATGTAAAAAATACCGACAAAAACAATCTTGACAAACAAAATGAATAAAACGCATAAGTAAGAAAAATATTATTATTTTACTTTTACAAATTAATCGTTTGTCATATCAATTTACTATTTTAGTTGGGACTCAGCCACAAGGTTAGCTTATTCCCAACTAGAATAGCAAATTGATATGACAAATTAAATTATTACCAAGTATTAGTTTAACAATAAAAATAAAAAACTATAGATTAGTTTTCGGGACATTTTATTCGCACTATCTACTTTCACTGTAATTAAATATAATTTTAGGAGCTTAGTTGTCGACACTTACATCGATATCAAACGACTGACAGCAGACGCATTATTTATTTCAAAATATAGGTACCTACCTAACAATATTATCGGCGGGTGTAATTTCCTCACCAAAATAATCTTTTACCTGCATTTAGAAGGGTTATTTCAGTTATTTCAGGTAGATTTTACTAAAAGGCATTCAATTGAATTATTTATCTACGATTAAATTACAGTAGGTACCTATAACAATTAATTAATTAATTATATTATATTATTTTTAGTCCCAATTGGAATTATGACAAAAATGGCATGTTTAATAGAAAGTGATCGCGGTAAACCTTACACGGTATTTGTATTTGAAAATTTTATTTTTTATAAAGTGAAAGTTTTAAAAAGTGAAGAAGTGTTCCGGAGGATAAAACAACTTTTAGTGCGAAATTTTTTACTATTGGTGCAACTTTTACAATATCTAGAAGTAGCCTACAACATAATCATGAACCAGATTGTCAGAAGTTAGATCGAAAAATTATTTCTAACTATTGTAAATGTAAAGCCAAAGAGAATATTATTGAAAAACCAGCAAAAATTATACGCCAAGCGCTTGCAGCTAATTTGTCTGAAAAAATTACTACGATTGTTGTCAGTTACATAAGAAAAAGTATATAATTATCTATGAAAAATGATGCCTGGTCGACTTACTTCCAATATTGATGAGGTTCAAGAATTTGTGAAGAGGTGTGCTCAAAAAATAACCAAGACCAAGAGGGTAAATTTTCTCTTTATAAACTGTGTCAAAAGTAGGATAAATGTATTTATAGGTCTGGATCCCGCGTATGAAAAAAAAGTTGATTAATAGCAAGCTGAAAATTTGTTAATAGTTTAAGGGTGTCTAGTTGAACAAACTTTGATATATGGGAACACTGGAACAGGGGACGTTTTAACTGTGGAACAGGTTAAAATTTTGGAACGGTCAGACCACGAAAACGGTACATGTATTTTGTCCGACAGAACAAACTTAAACTCTCCGAACAGAGAGTAAACTCTCATGCAAAAATCAGACTGCTATTTATCACCAAATGGGCGTTTTAATGAGTGGAACATGTAGAATATGTCAAATGACAGGAATTGTGACAGGTGATAAATAGCAGTCTGATTTTTGCATGAGAGTGTAATCTCTGTTCGGAGAGTTTAAGTCTGTTCTGTCGGACAAAATAAATGTGCCGTTTTCGTGTTCTGACCGTTCCAAATTTTTAACCTGTTCCACAGTTAAAACGTCCCCTGTTCCAGTGTTCCCATATATCAAAGTTTGTTCAACTAGACACCCTTAAGCTATTAACAAATTTTCAGCTTGCTATTAATCAACTTTTTTTTCATACGCGGGATCCAGACCTATTAGTTGTGAAACAAATATAAGACTTTTAGCCATATTGAATTTTATTATATGGATGGCACATTTTCTTACTGTACCACATATTATTTGCAGTTATTCACTATTCATGGGCTAATTAATGGGCATTATATTTCTTTAATATACTTTTTACGGCCAAACAAAAAAAATTACAATATTTTTATTTGTTAAAATCAGAAATTTTTCAAGCTCTCAAAATTGAGTTTATTGCTAGTAAAATTTTTGAAGATTTTGAAAAGACTATACATAATGCAATCATTGAATTGTGTCCGAACAATGAAATACATGTTGTAAATTTCACCTACACCAAGCTTGGTATAGAAATGTTTTGGTTTCCTGAATCAGAATATAAAAATTATTCTGTAGGAGGCAAGTGGCTCAAACATACTTTTGGCCTTACATATAAAACCAGAAGACGTATTAGCTTGTTTTGTATTTGATTTAGGGCCGGTTGTTCGAACGCTAATCAACATTGATCACTATCAAATACTTAATTACTGTCACAACTGTCAATGTCAACTTTGGTTGGGTTGCCGAAAACATAATTATTGATGACAATTATGAAATTAGTTAATCAATTAAGTTAATAATTGTTATGTTAATTGACTAACTAATCTCATAATTATAATTAACTATGTTTTCAGCAACCCAACCAAAGTTGACATTGACAGTTGTGACAGTAATTAAATATTTAATAGTGATCAATGTTGATTAGCGTTCGAACAACCGGCCCTTATGTCATGCAAACCAGAAAATGAAATTTAAGATAGATATGTCGATTATTTAGTTGAAACTTATATAGACGAAACTGCCATATTCTCCCCATATTTGTGGACAGAGGCAAATTCTTGTGTTATTCGTATTACGAATGCTTGCGAATCTTTTCATTCGCATTTTAATTTATCGTTTTGTAATACGCATCCATCCATATATTATATTTCCTTTGAAAAAATTAAAGAATTTCAGGTAGATACGTATGTTAAAATTTAAAGTTTGAATATTGCAAAACATATCAAAGATAAACAAGCTAAACTGAAATTGAAAAATGTAGAAAATTTATTAATAAGATATCAGTCTAATCAAATGACTAGAATGGATTTTGTAAAGTGTCTGTCTTATTATAGTAAATATTAAATAATAATTTATACAGGAAAATAGGAAATGGTTGAATGCTCGAATATATGAATTTTAAAAGTCAAAAGGCAGATATCGAGCACTGAATTTATTAAATCTTGCCCAAGTATACTTTCGCTATCTTGAGCATCCTCAGGGGCATTTCGTCAATAAAATAAGGTGTCCTCGAATGTCGTTTAATTAAAATAAATAATTTGTTGGCAAACTTAAATTAACATCTAACTAAACACTGATCAAGGGACAAAACAGATAAATTAAAGTGCCAGTAGGTACTACATTTTGCAATATGATTTAATAAATTCAGTGCTCGATATCTGCCTTTTGACTTTTAAAATTAATAATTTATATGTCTTGTATAATATTATCTATATTTTAAACTATTATTATAATGTAAGGAAATTAAAGTCTTGTATTCGTATTTCGGATGCTTTCATAATATACATTCCCAAATTAAATCTATATTTTTATTTTATTACCTGACTGAGTTGGTGAGGAAAATACCTACCGGATTAACAGGAACCCTTAAATTTGGTGAGGAAAATACCTGTCGGATTATATGTTTTTACTGGTTGGTGAGGAATTTACCTCCGCCCAATATTATTGCATTCCACTAATGATTATCGGTTTTTAAAATTCATTTAGAATAGATATAACACCTGTTGTAAGCATCACATATTCACATCAAAGAGATGTTTACATAGTTCGTTACAATTTTAGACTTAATTATTGGATTTCCGGAATCATAAAAGTCGTTTAGATAATCCACAAAAACATTATCTGACTGCCAGATTAAATTCTGTAAGAAAGATTTAGACTTTAGGTATAAATAGAAATGGGGTCCGACGGGCCCGTGTTGCCCCTTTACGTGACAAATTTACGTGAAAAATGATAATGGATATTTTGATTAGCCTATGTTGAAGGATACACACTTTTAAACAAATTCTATGATGCATAAAATTCAATAAATTTTTTTTATCCATTTATGATAAAATAATTGATGTCTCGGGCCCATTAAACCCACCTTTCTAATCCCACCATGAAATCTTTACTTTCTAAATTATAAACTAATGTATAGATAGTACTCAATAAAATACATTAACATTCCTAATGGTAAGGGAGCCCAAGCGGCGATTTTTGCAGTTACTCGAGTGCGTCAGATTATCACATGGGGAGAAACCTTGTACCCTGAAAATGTACTTCTACCATATATTGGTTCTTAATACAGGTCAGTTCATTAACGGGGGTCCGAAAAAAAAAGTCCTTAGAAATACTCGAAATGGTCAGATTAAGATAAAGTAAGTTAAGTACACGCAAAACAGTGCATATTTCAAAAATCTGACGATTTGAGCAAGGTGTAAGGAAATGGGCGAGTCACAAAGTTTAAAAAAAGCGAATATTTAGTAGTCCAGGGCGCATCTGTTTTGAGATGGACGTTGAGAGGTGACTCAAATTTTTTTGCAGAAATTGCTTGAAAATAGATCAAATAATAATATTTGATATAAAGGAAAAGATTCCTCTCATTGGCTGTATACCATAATAAAAACTTACTAATGAAGTAAAAACCTCACATGTAGGTAGGTGGTATATAATTTATTAAAAAATTTTTTCTAAAAATGATCCAAGAAGGATAAAATCACAAACGTTTTCGGACCAATCAGTCCATCATCAGGTGGTAGAAACCTAAAATAAGCAAACCACTGTATTAAAAAAGCCAAGATGAAATTTGACTGTCTGAAAGTTAGGAAAATTACAACATGTGGTTACTTACTTCAGATCCAAAGTAGTTGGAACTAGCTACATATTTAGGTCAAAAGACCTTAATGTAATAATAATTATGCCATTTAGGCTACAAAAATGTCGACAATAAGTCGATGTCACAAGAAATTAAATTGCAACGGTATTACAAAGTGGTCTTCATCTTGGCCTCAAACTGACAGACTAAAATATGACATTGAACGGATATTGGCAAGACCTTCAAGGGAATTTTATGTGTTTGTAGTTATATTGTATTTTAGAAATGCAAAAAATATAAAAAATATTTTTACTTAACTGAATGAATTTAATTAAATATTAAATAAATGAGTAAGAATAAACAATTTGAATTAATAGTCACATGAAATTATTTATGAAAATTTCATGGCGGTGAAAGCGAAAATTTTGCCAACAGGTAATGACGTCACTTGGTAAAAAGAAGAACAAAAAGAAAAATAAACTGAAGAAAAATAAAATAAAAATAAAATAAAAAGAAAATTATTAGATAATAATTATAAGGTAAAAGAATTAGTGAATAAATCTGGAATTTGGCTATAATGAAATGTAATATAGTTGATAGTCATAATGTAACAGTATAACTGGTTGTCTAATTTCAAGTAGATGTAATAGGGTGAATAAAACACAACTAAGTAAAATATTCTCCTTTTCATGAACATTTTTCAGTGCGTCACAAATTATAGAAAAAAAGGTAAGTCCGTGATAATACACATTTATGACATTTATTCTAACGTGACATTTTAGTTAAATCTGACAGTTGTCAAATTTTATTTTCAATTTGGAATAAAACCAAATCAATTGTGTCTATTGCATTTATAAAATGGTATTTTCTTTCATTTGTATAGTCTTATAAATTGTACAGATTATATTGATAATATTATTATTTTATTTAATAAATAATTCTTTTTTGATTATGGCGCCATCTATCGACAACTAGAATAATCACCGAACTAGAATAATTACCGAAGTATTCCCAGACGTGCCTTTTTTTCTGTCACATACAATTTAATGCGTTAGAGAGAAATCGAAAAACTGTGACGCACTGAAAGATGATCATGAGAAAAAGAATACTATGGTTTAACGGAATTGAGATTAAAGTACTGAATGGATGTATTATTTAAGAGAAATTACTGTGAACTGTAAATAAGAAAACGATAAGTGAAAGTTAATATGGTGTGAAGTAAATCATGATATGATGCCAAATTATTGTTTGAAAATTATGTGAAAATAAAATTAAAATTAAACATAAAATATAGAGGGAATAAAACGAGGGTGAAAATAAGGTAGATATGATGCATTATAAACTAAAACAAAAATTGTAGGCCTTGAATTAATGGTTGTCTAACTTGAAGAGAGATTGACAATAAAATTAGGTAAAGAAATTAAATTAAAGTTAAAAAGAAAATGAACATTTTATGTGGTTACTGGACCAACAGAGACATGAAAACCTAAGCCTACCTCCACAAAGGATAGGAGACACGCAAAGGCACACACATATCCGTCAGCTCAATGATCACATAATAATCATGACAAATTGGCAAAATAGTTCTCAGATTAACATTGTAGGTAATGGTGTGATAAATGTATAGTAGAAAGTGTACAGTATGTGTATGAAACTTCTAAAAGCTGAATATTTATGGGAGAGAGGATGATTGGAGGATGCGTGAATGACATGATCTGTTTGTGTAGGCTTGCGATAAATACCAAAGTTGAATTGATTATTAAGTCTGGTAATGGACAGATCTAAAAAATTGATGGCATTAGAAGACTCTAGTTCCATAGTGAATTTGATGTTTGGATGAAGTTGATTAATTTTTGACAGAAGAAAATTAGCTGTGTCGGAATTCCCTAGGATAAAGACAAGACAATCGTCGACATAACGGTACCAGTGTAGGATTTCAGTGTTTTTCATGATATAATTGGATTCTAAGTTATCCATAAAAACATCAGCTAAGAAAGGAGACAAGCAACTGCCCATAGCTAAACCATCAGGTTGTTTATAAAATGTATTATTAAATATGAAAAAATCTTGTGACAGACAAATTTGCAGAATATCTATAATCGGTGAAATGATTTGGAGTTGGATGTTATTATTGGTTAGGAGAGAATTTACCAGACTAATTGTTTCATTTTTGGGCACTGAAGTGAATAAGTTGCTAACATCAAAGGAAAGCATTGTTATGTCAGGATGAAGATTAATAAGTTGAAGTTTCTCAACTAATTGGTAAGAATTTATAACTGAATATTGAGGAGTGAAGTTGATTAGATTTTTAATTGTCTTAAGAAGGAACTTAGATAAAATAGAAACTGGAGTATTGATGAAACTGACGACTGGGCGGATTGGGATATCAACCTTGTGTATTTTCAAGCCATATAACCTAGGAACTAAAGGGTTGCTAGGGATTTTACTGTATGGGGCATCATAATCCGAGAAAAAATCAGAAAAATTTTTGATATTATCTTTGATTTTGGCAATGAATCTTTTGGTAGGATCTACCGATAAGGGAGTGAAATGATTGTCTTCCAGAAAACTGGAAACCTTGTGATTATAAGTATCAGGAGATGTGTTTATTTAAAAAAATTCCTGACGCCGTGGTGTTAGTCGATTTTAATTTTGAAAAATTGCAAATGAAAGGTACAGTACACTTCTATATGCAAAAAAAATGTCAACTTGCTATCTGCTTTATTTTCAGTCCTGTAACATTTTGAAAAAATGAATTTTTTTTGCGAAAGCTGGATTGCAAAATTTATTTTTCAAAATCTTTTAAACCAATCTTATTGAAATTATCAGTGTTGTTTTACTGTATAATAAAGTTTTTCTGGGCGAAATATGAAGGTTCTAAGTGTAGCATAAATGGTTGAAAAACGTAAAATTCGAATACTTGTTTTTGTATGGTTTTTTCGCAATTATTGCTATTTTGCGATAAGGGTGACCATTATTTAAATTTTTAACCAATTCTATATTATAGGAAATTTAATTACGCAACTTTTATGTTAGTACAACTTTTCTCGAAAATAAATAATTTTAAAGTTATAATCAAAAAACCAAGAAAAAAATCGAATTTTTCCTTAATTTTTTGACATTTTGATTATTTAGACAATGTTCCGGACCTTTTTGAGAAGGAGGATAACTCAAATATTATTATTTGATTTATTTTCAAGCAATTTCTGCAAAAAAATTTGAGTCATCTCTCAACGTCCAAATGTACTAATATTTTTACAGATGCGCCCTGGTCTATAGCGAAATGAACGTCAGATCACAAAACTAAAAAATACGTGTTCAATATTTTTCAAAAATCTATTGAATGATATTCAACACGACCCCCACTGAGAGGGGTGGGGGTAAATTTACAATTTTAAATACGAACCCCATGACATTTAGCAAAATGAACAATCAGATCGAAAAATTGAAAAATACACTTATTCAATATTTTTGAAAAATCTATCGAATGACACCAAACACGACTCCCCAAGGAGGTGGAGTGGGGGGTTATTTTTAAATCCTAAATAGGACCCCCCACTTTTTATTACAGATTTGGATTCCGTACGTAAAAATAAGTTACCTTTTTTCGAGATATTTTTTAGAATTATGGAGAGATGGCGCTATAATCGGGGATAACCATTGTTGGAAATTATTAACAAAATTAACGAAATTATTAAATTAAAAAATGGAAAGTCCCCCACTTTATAAAAATCTTAACTTAACTTTTTTTGGTTTTAGGACTTCACAATCCAATAGATTTCTATAACGCTCAAGTAACCGCAAATTTAGCATACTTTCCTTCCCTACTATAATAGCTATAATTTTGGAAAATCTGCTTGACAGGTCAGAGATCCCAGGTCCATATGGGTTTAATTATGGCTGTGTATACCACTAGCCTATTTTCTATTGATAGTCTTGAATGTCTATCCAAGATCCAGTACATTTGTTGAAGTTTGAGTCCAAGCTGCTTGCTTTTGGTAAAGATGTGTTTCTTGCATGTTAGCCTTTTATCTATGTGTATGCCCAGGTATTTGGTTGTATCTATTCTTACTAAGTATTTGTTATGTATACTGGTGACCAGCTTCCTTTGAGCATGGTAAATGTAATGTGAGTCGATTATGTTTCATTAGCTTTGAGTGTCTTTTTTGAAAACCATTTTTCTATTATATTTAAGTGGACATATAAGTTATGTCAAGCTCTTTGGAGATATCTGCGAGATGCGATAATAGCAGTGTCATCTGCGAGTGTCGCGACTGTTTTTAGTCTAGTTGTGGGTAGTAGTATGTATAGTATATAGCTTAACACCCCATGTGCTGTTTGGCCGCTTTAGCTTTCTAGATCCATTTTACGGAGTGGATCAGTCTTCATCATCATTATGTTTGTTCACTAATATGTCTCCATTTCTTCCGGTATATTGTCTTCTCTCTCCATTTTGTAATTCCTGTCCTGCTTAGGTCCTCCTCTACGTCAGTTAACCATTTCTATCTGGGTCGACTGCCTCTCCCTTTTTCCATTGGTTGCCAGAATATCATAGATTTTGATAATGATTCTGGTTCTTGTTTCCTAGATAACTCAGCCGTTTGATTATTTGTACTTTGATTTTCTTTACTATATCTTCTCCATTTAACTCTTCTAAAATTTCTTGATCCGTTTTCCTTCTATACTATTGTTCTTCGATTCTCACTGGACCCATATTGTTTTATTATCTTTCTTTCATTTATCCTTAATTTCTCTTGTTCTTTTTTATCATAGTCATCGTTTCCGCTACATACAGTGAGGAAGTTTGAGTTGGAATAAACTCATTTTCTCGGGAACGGGCAATTTTGGAGAGAAATCCCAAAACAAGTCGATTTTTATTGAAGTTATACTTCTTTACGATCGAGGGTGAAATTTTATACTTGGCTGGCGCATGCGCAGACAGACAGTATGTATTTCGTTGCTAATATTTCAAATTATGTACGTATTAGCGCAAATAAGTCATTAAAAGGGTATATTAGTGTTTTTAGTAAATGTATTATTTATTATAATTTTTGTGTCTTTGGATTTGTCTTCCTCGGGAATGAAATATTTTATAATAATAGTAAGTATATTTACTCTAAATTTTAAAGTATTTTTATACCTCACTTTATTAAATTTGTCAATATATATGAGAAACCTTGTAAGCTGTCAAAGCAAAGGAAGTTTAGCTCGGTGGTAGCGCGTTCGACCGCAGATCGAGAGGTCCCTGTTTCAATTCCGTGTGTTATCTAACTTTTTATTATTTTTAGTATTGTCTTAGTAAAAATTTTTGGAAAGTAGTAAGTAAAAATTAGTTTAATATTTAAATACAAATAACCTGTTGAAAGTATATTTATTTCGTTGAAATCATATAATAGAAGTATAACTTCTTACGTGCGTACAAAGTACACACACATAATTTTTTTTAATTATGATTTTTTGGCATATATATGATACTAGTGACGTTATCCATCTGGGCGTGATGACGTAATCGATGATTTTTTTAAATGTGAGTAGGGGTCGTGTGATAGTTCATTTGAAAGGTTATTTAATTCTTTATTCAGTAATGTAATTATTAACATAATTATTTATACAGGATGGCCAAAAAATAATTTTTGAATTAAGGTGGACTGGGGTAAGTTCGGACCGGTTTTCGTTAAGTTTGACTTAACTAGTAATATTTGTTATCTAGTTAACTAGTAACGTTAACGTAAGTTAACGTTAACTAGTAATATGACTAGTAATATTTTTGTAAATTATATTTCAAATATTCATTTTAAATCAAAAATGAATAACTATTTTCAATTTCGTTGCAACACGAAACTACAGCCGTATCATTATTCCAATTCAATCAGAGAGTGCAGCAAGCACCTCTACCAATTTCGAAACTTATTAGTCTCTCATCAGGAGGCACATATGCTGCCCTCTCCGACCCAACTAGGACAAATCCCGGCGTGCAGTCACGGATTGCACCGAACGAAATGGCAGGGATGCCCTAGTGGCAACTGCTATCAAAAAACTAAGTTTTCAATCTAATAGCACATAAAACAACATCCAAAAATGTTATCCCACATCCTACCAGACTGAAAACAATGGGAAACTTCTCTGGTAACACCTCCTAGGCTTCTACAATTTGCAAGCCATAACGGATGCTGAGACTAAGGAAGATGAGGGAATTTTACAATTTATAATTCACGTCCCATCTGCTTAGCGCGGTAAAGTTCCAACGAGAATGGTTACCTTCGTATTCCAATCGGAGTAAACATGTATATCAAAAATGAATAACCACTTTTAATTTTTTTTATTTAACATTTTCTTGGTATCAACGTGAAGTTACATTAGTACGCTATAATTCGCATTGCCGAAAATATTTACATTGGAAATTAGAACTTTCATAAAAAATTAGAAAAAACAGTAACTATTCCGAACTTGCCCCATACACCGGGCAAGTTTGTAAATAGCTATTTAAAACTCAATAAAAGTTATCTTCATATGTTATGGGAGAAAATCGGAATTACTAATCCGTCATTTATGAAACGCTTTTTGCCAGATTAAAATAAGTTGCTTAGTTTAAAAGTTATACATTTAAATATAAATAATAGTTTTGTGAATGGCATTTATGCGCCAGTCCGAATTTTTGTCAATGCTCCTTTAATTTTTTCTGCTGATTACGCTCTTCGGTTCGTTTTTCTAACATAATATCTAACATTTTGGATCCAAAAAGGTTATAGATAAATAATTTGAGCAAGAAACCATAAAAAGTACAAAAAAATCTTTAAAATTGACTGAAAAAATCAGAAGCCTGTCTTACCCCGCTACATGCTCCGAAATTGCCCCGTGCACTAATATTTGCGGTGCAAGACTAGAGTAGTGATTTTTCTAGTAAATTTCAAATAATCGAAAGGATTTATTTCTTTAACGTAAACTTTAAGCAATGTTCTTAATACTTACCAAAAACAAATGCACAAGACACAAAATTTGCTGTAAATACCGGCACTTTCTTCAACAGCTCTAGGTTAGATATCTACTAGTCATGTACTCAGATTTCATAAATGGCAAAATCGTGGCAAAAATACTTCTGAGTGAGAGACATCTATGTCAATCGGCTCATACTAATCTAGTACATATTTCTACTTATTAAGTTGTACAATTAAATGTATCTTATGATAGATTTAGAGCTAATACGAACTTGCCCCGTTTACGATTTCACGATTTCACCCCACTACACCTTAAATAAATTGATGCAAAAAGAAGAATATATTGCAATTTATTTAATTCAAGATATATTTTACTGTTGTCAGAAAACAGAAAAAAGTTTATTTCACGAATAAACATTGCTTTTCGCTTAAATTAAATGATCAAACTGGTAAGAAACATGTGTGGCACCTTTCACATTGAATTTAAGCGAAAAACAACATTTATTTGTCAAAAAAAATTATTTTTTTGAATTATATAAATTACAATGTTTTTTTGCATCAATTTATTTAATTGAAAAATAATTTTTTTGGTCACCCTGTATAAATAATTATGTTATTAATTAGATTACTGAATAGATAATTAAACAACCTTTCAGATGATCTATCACACGATACCTACTCTTATTTAAAAAAATCGTCGATTACGTCATCATATCCAGATGGACGACTTCACTAGTATGGTAGATATGCGAAAAAATAATAATTGAAAAATAAAAATCGACCTGTTTTGGGACTTCTCTCCAAAGTGGCCCATTCTCAAAAAAATTAATTTATTCCAACTCAAGCGTCCTCACTGTATATTGTTATTGATCTTATTATTGTTTTATAAATATTCATTTTTGTTTGCGTGGTTAATATTTTGCTCTTTAGTAGTTGTCTATTTACTTGTCTATTTGTTTGGTTTACTCAGTTTGTCGTAGTTATTCTTTCTTCGATCGCCGTTTTTCTTCCCCTTTGTTGTTTATCATAACTCTCATGTATTTAAGTTTTGTATTTCTTCGAAATTTTTATATCCTTTCCTTATCTCTCTATTTTGTTCTGCTTTTCTAAGTCTCATTAGTTTTGTTTTCTTTTTATTAATTTTTAGTCCTATCTTCTTCCCCTTTTCTTCAATCTCCATTAGTAAGTTTTTCATGATTTTTCTTGAAGTTTCTGTTACTATCGCTATATCATCTGCATAGGCGATTAGTCGGTAACCTGATGCTCTTAGGTTTCCGTTGTGGATCTTTCTTAACGCAAAATCTACTTTCAGGTTAAATATTGTTGCTGAAACTGTTTTGTATTCTTCTGTTTCCCATTTTTGTGTAAAAAATACTGACTTTTGATTTGTTCATTCACATTTTTAATAGGTTCTTAGTCTTTTACTTAGATACTCCTTGATTTTTTTGGAGCTCTCATTGTAGACTCTTTATTAAGTCAAAGGTTTGTTCAAAGTCTGTAAATAAGAATTATATTTGATGTTGATGTTCGTATGCTTTTTCCATGATTTGTTTAATGGTACCTATGTATTGCATCCGTTGGTGATTTGGCTTTTATCAAACCGCATTGGTTTGCCCTATAATATTTTTTGTTCCATCCCTTTGTATTATTGACGATGATGTTTTGTAAGCACTGTTTATTAGTGTAGCTCTGTAGCTCTTCCACTCATGCTGGTCTCCTTTTTTATAGATTTATCATCATCATCATCACGTAGCGCTACATCCCTGGGTGGGTCCTGGCTGACTGTACAACTTTCTTCCAATTTGTTCGGTCTTCCATCAACCTAGGGTCAAATGGAATGTTCATTTTCCGGAGATCTGCTTGGATGTTACCTCTTAATTTCATTCTGGGACGTCCGAATGATCTTTTGCCTGTAGTAATCTCCCTAGAGTGATTTTAATTCGAAGTTGTTTCTGATCATATACTGGTTTGTGTTAACATCGTGGTGAGTTTCGAAAATTGTTCTAAATATTTTTCGTTTAAAACGTCTTAGCTTTTCTTCGTTTGATTTGATCAAAGTCCACATTTCGCAATCATATTATGTTAGTACAGGTCTGACGATGGATTTATAGATTTTGATCTTGGAACTTCTTGTAAGATTTTTTGATTTTAAAAGCTTATCCAGTGCGAATAGACAGCGATTTACTGATTGGATTCTGTCGTTTATTTCTTCAGTAACATCGTTGTCACCTGTGATTATGGCCCCCAGATACTTAAAACGTTGTACTCTTTCGAAATTGAAGGTGTTGACCGTCACATTTTGTCCTATCCTTTCTCTTGGTGTCGTTCTATATATACACATATATTTCGTCTTCTCTTCATTAATTCTCAGCTCTACGTCGCTTGTTGCTCCTTCCACCTTGTTGAAAATGGCTTTAGTGGATAGGATGGATTCTCCAACGAGATCAATGTCATCTGCGTATGCTAGTAATAACTTGGGACGTTGAACCGATAGCAGTTCTGTTTTAATTCCGGCCGACCTCATGCTTTCTCTAATACAAGGTTAAAAAGTAGTGGAGATAACGCATCACCCTGTTTGAGTCCACTGTTGATTTCGAAGCTGTCAGATAGTTTATTATTTACAAGTACTTTTAATATTCCACTCTCCATACAGACTTTAGTCATCCGAATGAATTTCATTGATATTGAGAACTCCACCATGGCATTCCATACTTGGCTTCTTTCTACGCTGTCATATGCCTGTCGAAAGTCTATAAAGAGATTGTGTATGGGTCTTTCATACTCCCATCCCTTCTCTGGAAGCTATCTCAGCGTGAATAGTTGATCTATTTTGGATATGTTTGCCCTAAAAGCGGCTTGATATTCTCCTAGGACATTTTCAGCATAAGAGGTTAGTCTACTTAGAATGATGTTTGAGAGGATTTTATATGCCTTGTTTAAGAGTGCAATTCCTCTGCAATTCGCGCATTTTGTTTTGTCCCCTTTTTTGTGGATGGACACTATGATGTTTTCCTTCTATCTTGCTGGTATGCTTTCTTCTAACGACATCTGTGTTATTAATTGGTGGATTTAACTATGTAGTGTTTCTACACAATATTTCAGAAATTATTCTGGTATCTCGTCCGTACCCGGCGCTTTGTGATTTTTCAGCTTATTTAAGGCCTTTCGGGTTTCTTCAAAAGAGGGATTTTCGACGGGCATATCTGCTGTTATATAGATCTCTTCTGTGTGCTGTTCTTCCTGTATGGTGTGTAGAAGGTCCCTGAAATACCCTTTCCATTTTTCTGTTAGTTCTTTGTCGTCGATTATCATATGGCCTTGATTGTCTCTCAGTGTATGGATAGAACTGGTTCGATGTCCTCTTTTCTCAGTGGAGATTGCTTTATAGAATTCTTTGGAGCCTGGTTTGGGTCGGTCTCTCTCCGTAGCTTCATATTTTTGTTGTTCATAGTTTCTTTTCTTTGTGCGTATCATTTTCCTCGTTTCTTTGTTACTTTTGTCTGTTTGTAGTTGTATCCATGTCTTCCTTACTCTTTGTCTTTTTTCCAGCTGTTTCCGACATTCATCGTCATACCATATCTTTGTCCTCTTCTGCCTACTCCTTCCAAATATCTTGTCAGCTGCCTTGGTTATTATTTCGGCAGTCGTTTCCCACAGCTCTTCTATATCATTGTAAAATGTTTCAGACTTCAAGGTTTGTTCAAGTTGTTCTATATATTTTTTATGTTTTTCTGTGTTCTGCATTTCGTCCATGTTCCATTGTGGGTTCATTGTTGTTTTGTTGTATTTGTGGCTAGATATTCTGGATTTGACTTTTGATCTGACTAAGTAATGATCTGTATCTCCGTCTATTTCTCTTAGGCTTCTTACGTCTTTGATATTGATCCTATGTCGAGCATCTACAATGATGTGGTCAATTTGGTTTTACGTAATATGGTCATTTGAGATCCAGGTTTCCTTAGGGATGTCTTTATGTGGAAACACAGTTGACTTTATTAACATATTATTAGCTGCTTCAGTTTCTGTGAGCCTTAAACCATTGTCGTTGGATATATAATATTGTGAAGGCTGTGTTTACCGATTGTGGGGTGTAGGCTAGGCTCTTTGCCTATTTTAGCATTAAAATATCCGCAGAGTATGCGCATATCTTGTTTGTACATCGTATCTATCACTCTTTCTAGGACGTCGTAGAAGTCATCCTTGATATCTTCATCCTTCTCTTCCGATAGATTTATCATAGATGATTTTAATCTGTTCAATTTCCTACTCGTTGGGCATTGTCTCCTCTTTCAATATTTTCCAATTCGTGTATTTTTTAATGTAACATGTATATTTGTTTAAATAAAAAAATTATAATGAGTGTTCGGATTCCTATGTTACTTAGTATATTTAGATAATTTCAAACGAATAAATTAAAGATTGTGTATCGCTATTTATTGCACCAATAACTAAAACCTTCATGGTCTTTCAACAAAACCTAGAAATTCCAAAACAAAATTAATTATTTACTTTATCTTGCTCGGCAACATCGAATTAAACACATTTTTTTCTTAAGAGAAACGTTGTAAACGAAGCCCCGCTTAACTAACGAGGTCATATATCTCCTTAAATGTTTTACAGGCCCTTATTCTTAATTCAGTGTCTTTCTGTCCCTAATTAAAATTGCTTTATATAGAATGAGGTCTGTATAAGGGTTTTGCGAGGGAATATATTGTTTGCTGCTGTCTTATTAACCTACTTTCGATGGTATTGTTTCCGGAATGACTCAGTAGTTTGAAGTGTGTTAGTCACTTTTATTGTCTGACGCTAACGCTTTACCTTATAGCTTTATACACACATCAAAATAATCTAGTCTAGGGGACACCTACATTAATAATAGCTTTATGTCAAAGTTAACTGAAAACACAAAAATGAGTTTAGGTTTTTAATCTGTTTAAACGCTTTACTTTACTTCAATAGTTTGCATAAAATTTTTAGACGTTAATTTGACTGACTTTTCTTCAATGCAAATGAATGAAAATTTGCAGACATATGCATTCTCGGGAACAATACACGAATAGTCAATAAAACTTTTTTTATGTTTATTAAGGGGATGGGTACGTATTTTCTACTGCAATGATATTCAAATGGGGATTCATTTTTTTCGAATCCTGAGAAAACTAATAAGTATTCTTGAAAAATTTAAACGCAAAATGAAATATGATATTAGCGAGGGCCGAAAATCCCTGAGAACTTCTATATTGATTATTTTAATACGTTACAGGTGTGAAAAACTAAGAGAAAATTTAGTGATTTTTAATTTCAAATATCTCATTCAAAATAAACTTTTTATTTATTCCAAAGGACTCTTGGCCCTCGGTAATAATTTAGTCTTTCATTCTGCGTTTAAATTTTTCAAAAATATTTATGGGGTTTTTCAGGATTCGAAAAAACTGAACACAATGTCCGTGGTAATATTTTCCAAATCTATCTTTGTCTTACAACGCACTCAGTCGAATAGAATATTGTCAGCATATTGTCAGTCAGACAGTGACAATCAGTGACAATTTTAAATATTTGACATGGCATCGGGAATATTTTGAGTTGTTGATTAAATAATATTGATATATAGTGTATTTGATAACTAATTGATTTAAGACGTGAACTTAATAAAAAGTTATTTATTGTGTATTATTTGTGGAAGGTGCAAGCAGAGAATACATCAGGATAATATATTCGGTGATCCAAGTATTTTGTTGGTAACGTTGTTCAAAATTGTAAGCGTTCCATATTAATAATATATTATTAAAAAATCACTTTAAAACTTTTCCTATTTTCTCGATTGAGTATTAGTTTTTGTTGTACATATAAATTACTACAATCACTGAATACATAGTTAGTGAAAAAATTATTATACAAATAACAGTTATCCAAGAATATTCAAAAGCCATCTCTTTAAGTTAATGATGACATTTTCAAGTAGAATTACATTCTAGTAATGTTTACATATTCATACCAGTGTGAATTTTAGTACACGTAATTTTCCGTGTAAAGGCAGAAAAATTAGGGATAACCGTAAAATATGTGCGAATTATGTGCCGATGGCCTTAATTGTTTAAATAAAAAAAAAACGATTTTAATGGAAAATTCTTAAATTTTCTTGTGTTTTACAATGTAAAACTTGAAACTTTTACGGATTGTAGCTAATGATATGACTATACATAATTTCACTTTTTACGTTAATTGCTTACGTTATGCTTCATAAATAAACAATAAAGTTTCAAATTTGGAACGCTCATATATTTGTTTATAAATAAATCGGCGTTTATTCGTGTCAAATTTCAATACGATAGGAAACAAAACTTCAACCAAAACTCGAATTCAAAAAATTCGTGTTTTTATCGTAGCCTTAGAAAACCCACCGGTAGAGACGTTTTGTGCTACAATTTATTAACATTAGAATTCGTTTTGTCGTATTAACCCTTAACTACAGACATCCGGTATTTTTTACCGGCGGGCATTCCCAAAATGTGGATTTCGTGGAAACCTCACAACTTACAAGTTCATGTGTCTCTGTACCTCTCGGGCAGTTTGTTTAACAATGCTAGTCAAAGCGTGTAGTGTGTATTGTCAATATTTTCTTTTCTGGTACACATCAAAAATCTTAACCGGTAAAAATTACCGGATGTCTGTGTTAAGGGAGTATTTTTATATGAGTACTATATTTGTAAATCTGAAATGTTTACATTATTTTTCTGTGTTTTTGGGGAAAAAGTAAAGAAATGGACTGTGGAAGACATCATGGACCTTCAACGAAGGTTAAATTTGAAGATAAAAATTTTGAGGCCACTTTGCAAAAATGAAATTGCCATTTAATTCTATTACAATTTTACCCCTTGCAGATTTTTTTTCATGGATGTAAAAATTTTCGTGGATGCTATTTTATATTTCCTTTGTGATTCTATGTTACGTTTATTTGTTAAAAAAAAGTTTAAATTTTTGTCCATAGCATTTATGGCCGTTTGTTTCAATAGACCAAAAATGTTACCGATATTCTGGTTTAATAGATTATTCTTCAAAAATCTTGTATTATATTATTAAAATCACTCATTTTACCATTTTTCCCATATCTAGAGACTCCATAAAAACACATAATGCAAAACGTTTTTGTTTTTTATTATTAACTTTATATTTTGACTCTATTTTATAATGACCGGTAAAAAATACCGGGAGTCTGTAGTTACGTGATAATATTGGGATGTCTGTAGTTAAGGGTTAATTAATTAAACGCTTTTCTTTAGTTCAATCGTCTGGGTCAAATTTTTGGACGTTAATTTGACTGCCTTTTCTTCAAAACAAATGACTAAAAATTTGCAGACATCTGCATTCGCGGGAACAATACACGAATAGTCAATAATTTTTTTTTTGTTTATTCATTGTTTAAAAAAAAACTATTTTAACGGAAACTGCTTAAATAATCTTGTTTTTTACATTGAAGAAACTTGAAACTTTCACAGATTTTAGCCAATTATATGAACTATACACAATGTCACTTTTATGAAACAATAAAGTTTCAAATTTTTTGCCGATTCCGACTACTTTTCATGTTTGTACATCATTTATGTTTTATACACATTTTAATAAACATGAAGATATATTTTAATGTTTGAAAAATGTAAAGCAAGAAACCCATTATGAACGCTCGACAAGGCACAACCCGGCATGGCACAACCCGGCACGGTACAGCACAGGCCGGCACGTCCAAAAACCCATTTGTAACGGCCGGCACGGCACGGCACCGGAAAAATGATCATATATTTTAAAAACTATCGTAAAATAAAAGTTTTTAAAAGACATAAACTAACTACACAATTTTAATGAATATGCATTCATGGTTAAAAGATAATGTACGTACCTGTCCATTGATCAAAATTTTCGGATATTTGTACCCATGTATTGTCCTTTTTCTTACTATCATGATAACTTGTGTCCGATGCATCATACAAAAATGGGTACTCTCTGACACTCTTAATGAAAAGTTCTTCCATATTATTTTATTTCAAAAGAAACAACGCGCTTTCAATTAAAAAATCAACAATATATCGACGCTGTCAAGCCAAAACGGCATAAACGACATTAACTTGATTTTTCAGGAAACACAAAAAAGTGATTATTTTTATTTTTACCAATTCTGCTTATCTGCATAGTGACTCAAAAAAATTGATGATTTTTTTCAAATTTTAATATTTTGCGAACATGAATGTAGTTGAAAATACTGTCGGAAATAAATTAAAAACTAGAAAATGGCGCTTATGTCCAATCAAGATATAACATTGGTGAATATGCCAAACTTACCTCTGGCGTTTGTGTCGATCGCATCGTTGTAAGGTTAGCCAATATGGCGCTTAAAAGGGATATATGCCATTAATGAAAAAAAAAAAAACGAAAATTAAAAATTGTCGTTTATGCCAACAAGAAAAATTATGAAATTACGAAGATTTTTATAGGCCTTATTTTTTTTAAACCAAAAATACATTCTAAATTAAAAACAGGTTTTTGATGCTAGGATGAAATACTTAAAAGTAAATAATTCGCAAATAAAAGCAGATATCTAGTAATAGCGGATTCTAATTCATAATCACTGTCAATATTTGGTTCAACTTCATTATTGATTTGATTGCTTGTATTTTCCTTATTTTGATCACTACTTATACCGGCACCCAAACCATTTATCTGCTGCTAAGTTGAAACATGATGTGAGATCGTGACTAAATATTTCTTCTTCTACTGTAACGTCTGGTGGTTCCTCAAAGATGATAATGTCATTGCTAAAAGCTTCTGCAATGTTGGCATTATAAATATCATAAACCTTTAAGGGGAATATAGGGGAATTATTGTCAGTCTGTATATCATTTTTACTGCTTCGGTATATGTTTTATTGTCATTTAGTAAGGCCATTATTTTTTTACTTCTGCTATTCATCTGCAACAAAAAAATGGCATAAACGCCAAAAATCGTTCGCCATTTTTAGCTATTTAAAATTGATTTAAACTATATGTTATAATACAAAATGAATTGTTCATCACACTAGTACAAATTTACAATAGAAAATTTTAAAATAAACTTTTTATTTGCGCATTTTTTAAATAATAAACCTCCATAAAAATACCATTGAGGAATGGCGCTTGTGTCAACCAAATATTTGGTTTTGGCATAAACGCCTCATAGTTTTTAGAGAATTTAAGTGTATTTACGCTTCAAAAATCAATACAAATTGAAAATATTGCAGAGGTAAGCAATATCATGTTACTTATCCATAAAAATTGTAAAAATACATACCATTACTATTATTACTGGACCGAACTGTACACAATGATAATCTTACGGGCACTGGCGATTATGTCAATCGGTGTTCACGTGCGTGACTAGACTGGCGTTTATAAAAATTTTAAACCTATATTACCCCTATTTCACTTTGTCTGGGGTTATACCGCGTTGACTGTCTGGTGCGGAAATTAAAATCCTATTTTTTGGTGCAGCTAACTAAAAAGTGGTCATTTTGGCGTTTATGCCGTTTTGGCTTGGCAGCGTCGATATCTGCTTACTACCAACAATTATGACGCACTGGCGCCGACTGGCCGTTCAGGCCGTTCGACTTCAACGGATTTTATTCTCCTCGGAGAATTTTGGCCGTTCTGTTTGCGTGCTGGCCTCTGCCGGTCCGAGCCGGCCGCTCATAATGGGTTACGTTGCATTTAAAACTATACAAATGAATTTGGACTGTCCTGTGCCGGGCCGGGCTGTGCCGTACCGGCCGTTCATAATGGGTTTCTTGCTTAAGACTAAAGCAGGAAACCCATTATGAACGCCCGGCACGGCACAGCCCAGCACGGCACAGCACAGGCCGGCACGTTCAAAAACCCATTTGTAACGGCCGGCACGGCACGGCACCGGAAAAATGATCATTTGCCATGGAGACCTCGTCAGAAGAAGAGGTTATAATAGTAAGTGAAATTTGCACTGAGATTGAAACAGACGAAAATTCAAAATTACTACGGAAACATCGGTTTTGGGTTCACGAAATGTTAAAAAAAGAAAAGAATATGGCGATTTTCATCATCTTTTCCCGCATAAAGATGATCCAAAATTTCACAAATATTTTCGAATGTCTCAAATCTAATTTCATATTTCCATATTTCAAAACAAACAACGCGCTTTCAATTAAAAAATTAACATTATATCTGCTTACTACCAACAATTATGACGCACTGGCGCCGACTGGCCGTTCAGGCCGTTCGACTTCAACGGATTTTATTCTCCTCGGAGAATTTTGGCCGTTCCGTTTGCGTGCTGGACTGTGCCGGGCCGAGCTGGCCGCTTATAATGGGTTACGTTGCATTTAAAACTATACAAATGAATTTGGACTGTCCTGTGCCGTGCCGGGCGTTCATAATGGGTTTCCTGCTTAAAAAGTAAAAAATAAAAAAATATGAAAAAACATTTTTAAGAAACGCTTTTCTTTAGTTACGAGTGACTAAAATGTAAACATATTATAAAAAAATCAACTAAAAAGCAAAAAAAAATTGAAAAAATCTAACACATTCGTTAAAGGAAAGCAAGGGGCGAAAACAATTTATTCGATGAAGACGCGCCACGCATTTCTTTGACGAATGTGTTAGATTTTTTCAATTTTTTTTATTTGTTGTGTTGTTGGTTATTATACCAACTTGGACAGTAATTCTAATAAGAATGGCTGTAAAAAATTTAACAAAACTTCATGAGTTTTTTGTCTATAAGATAAAAAGTAACATTTTTTTATTGGCACTTAATTTTCGATGTCGATGTGAATGTTTATTTATTTGTTCAATTGCCAATAATAGAGAGATATCATTTAAATCGCAGTGGCGTGCTGTTGGGATGCTTCAAGCTGGCAGAAGTCAAAGAGACGTTACTGAGGTCCTCCACACGAACAGACGTATTATTAATCGTTTGTGGTCAAAGTTTCAAGAAACTAGTGATGTAGTGATGTTGCTGAACGTCATACATGCCGTACAAGAATAATCAACCAGATTGAAGACCGTTTTATTAGGTTACAGGTTTTGCGAAATCGCACTGTAACTGCACCACTATTACACATGAGACTACAAGAGACCCACCAGGTATTTCTAAAGTGGGTAGAACATTAGAAACAGACTGCAGGAAGTAGGGTTAAACGCTCGAAGACCTGATAGAGTGTATGTGTCATCCAGAGGAAATTGCGCTTATCGACTTTGGTAAGGTTTGGAATGGTTATATGTAAGTACCGTCACGCGTACATAATAGAGAGAAAGAAACCACCTAACTACATCACCAAGTTCAACATAGAATCCCTACAAGACGGAAGTACTAATGATCTCTACCAAAAAAGACTTGAGGAAAAGATCAATCTTAGCCCTATTGAAATCACAGACAATATAAACGAAGCATGGGAAAAAATAAAAAATCATATAACTAGTAGTGCAAAAGAAGCCATTGGAGAAAGAACAATTGACTTAAACGGCGGCAGAAACCAAAAACCATGGTTCACACAGGAAGTCAAAGATTTAGCAAAAGAGAAGAAAGATGCATACGTAAGATATATTAACAATAGGACCCCAGAAGAGTATCAAAGATATAAATCAGAAAGAAATAGAACAACTAACAGAATCAAAGATCTAAAACAAATATATTGGGAAAAATTCTCAAATGACATGGAACATGATTTACGAGGAGGTCAAAGGAAGGTATGGAACATGTTGAGGAACAGGAAGAAGCCGGTTACCGAAGAATTACAAATTAACGCAATAAAACCAGAAGAATGGGTAACTCATTTCGAGAATCTATACAAAGACGATAACGACGATAATAATGAAGTACAAAGAAATGACCTACAAAACATTCACCAAGAAGAAACAGAGAATGACAACATCACCCAAGAAGAAGTAAACGAAGCAATCAAAAGATCAAAAAATAAAAAATCACCAGGTCCGGATAATATACCAAATGAATTAATTAAATACGGAGGTCCAAAAATAATAGAAGAGATAACAACATTATTCCAAAAAATTGTAAACAACATGACAGTACCAGAGGAATGGAGAGAGAGTATAACAATACCCATCTACAAGAAAGGCGTAAAGACAGATCCTACGAACTACCGAGGAATTACACTACTCAATTCTACATCAAAACTATTGACAAAAATTCTATCCCAAAAAATATATAAGAAAGCCGGTGTATCGGAAGAACAACAGGGTTTTCGCCCAAACAGATCTACAATAGACGCTATTTTCATAATGCGGCAATTAGTTGAGAAATCAATAGAATTCGACAAGCCCATGTTCACATGCTTTGTAGATCTGAAACAAGCATTCGACAGAGTACGATTAAAGGACGTGCTCAGTATCCTTGAAAAGAAAAACATAGGTCAGAGGTATAGAAACATAATCAAAGAGCTCAACAGATCCAACAAAACACGAATTAAAACCACACACGGGCTCACGGAAGAAATCAAAATCAATGCAGGCATTAGATAAGGGGACAGCCTCAGTCCATGCCTATTTAATTTAATAATGGATGAAGTTATAGGTAGTGTTAACATAATGAATCAGGGATACAAAATGGGTAACCGAACCATGAGAATACTTTGCTACGCAGATGATGCAATCTTAATAGCCGAGAACGAAGATGACTTACAACGCCTACTACAAAAATTCAAAATAACCGCCGAAAAGTATAACCTGACACTATCCAAAGAGAAAACCCAATCGATGGTAATATCCAGGAACCCAATTAGATGTAAGTTAGTAGTGGACGACCATATAATCGAACAGGTAATGGATTGCAGATACTTAGGTGTGGAAATATCTAGCGACAGGCATCTGTGGCAAGAATCAAAACAGCAGGCAATGAAAGCAGCGAGAATATCTGGTTTCCTGAGGGGTATAATCTGGCGGAATAAATATATGAGCACCGAAAGCAAAGTCCGCATTTATAAGACATGTGTTAGACCCGTACTGACATACGCAGCTGAGACAAGGGCCGAGACAACAAAGACCAAACAGATAATGAGAACAACAGAGATGAAAACCCTAAGATCCATAAGAGGTGTCACACTCAGAGATAGAGTACGAAACGAAGACACATTGAGAGAGCTAGGCGTTCAGGACGTAGTGAGATGGACAAGAGCGCGACGACGCATGTGGAAGGACCACGTAGATCGGATGGACCCTGAACGTATGGCGCATTGGGCGAAAACACAGAAGCCCAACACCAAACGACCCATAGGAAGACCCAAAAAACGATGGTACGAGAGTTGGAGCTCCGGATCGCAGCAAAGACTGTAACAGAAGAAACAGGACATAGTCCTATTACAAGAAGAAGAAGAAGAAGAAAGAAGAAGACTTTGGTAAGCACAAGAACACGGAAATTGGGCCAAAAATGAGTGGGCCTCTACTTTGTTCACAGATAGTCCCGATTTGGATTTGCCCCAGATACAAGACTGGCAAGAATTTTGGAGATGATCTGGCAATACTGAACGATTGGCCACTGTGCAGGAGGTTAACAGACAGCAAGGCGGCAGTATTAGCCCCGGCGCATATTGAACCTAAGCGAGCACAACCTGGCACCGGCGGGACGGGTGACCTGTGTAGTTATTTTTCTAGCGCACCGCATATTGTTCACAACAAAACCCAACCGTTGGCTGTCTCTGCAACGAATAGAGGGACGGGCAAAATCAGTGCGGACGTGTAACGGTTACTTTTGATACCGGGTCTCAGTGGTAGATACTGAATACAAATACTGATTACAAAATACTGATGTATCTGTATCTGATGTGTTTCATAGATTATAACAAGGCATTTGATAAAGTGCAGCATGATCATCTAATCAGACTCCTGGCAGAAAAGAATTTAGATAAACGAGATATCCGACTAATAGCAAATATGTACTATAATCAGAAAGCAGTAGTGAGAGTAGAGAATAATGCCACTGAAAAAATTGAAATAAAGCGAGGTGTGAGACAAGGGTGTATACTGTCACCAACCCTGTTTAATCTCTATTTCGAAGACGTAATGAATAGAACACTCTCTGAGCAATCCATAGGTATTAAAATAAATGGTGTTAGACTAAACAATCTGAGATTTGCCGACGACACATTATTATCTTCAAATTACAAAAAAGAGCAATTAGATATCTGTTTGGCCTCAAAAGAACAACATATTGCAGAAGTTACTTCAAAGATCACAGAATTTTAACCCTTCCATCTTTGTATATTTTAGAAACTGTTTGCTTAATTCGTATACATCTACATGTCTTTCCACCAAGACCTAATCATGACTACTTCACGAGAAATTCTACGTTTGACGTCTATATGCCGACCCCATCCTCTGAGTTAGTAAAGAAATCTATATTATATTCCGCAAAAAAACTTTACAATCATCTCCCTCTACAACTTAAATCTGCAGCATCTTTCTCCAAATTCCGTAAACTGACAAAAGCCTACCTATCTGAAAGACCATATTATTCAGTAGAAGATTTTCTTAATCAATAACTAAGAAATTACATTACCCTTTGCACAAGTAGTATTTTTATTATCATTTTTTTGTCTATATTTGGGTGTCATATGCAGCAGCTTAAATTTTAAACTCATTAATTACTAGGTAGACTATGCATTTGCAATTTACTTAAATTTTGCAATTGATTACTTCTGTTTAACTTCATTATTATTGTTATTATTGTAAATATATTGACGATTTATGTAATTTTAGTAAATTGAATTGTTATTGTTTTGTTTTCTTGACTTTTTATAAGCTTTGTCGATAAAATTGTACAATTTTTCATGACAATAAAGCATATTTATATTCTATTCTATTCTATACACCGTTCTGATCGCAGAAACACTTGAAGAGCTACAAACATTGGTGAATAAGATAGCAGACTGCAGCGAAGAATATGGACTATCTTTGAACATAACGAAAACTAAATTTATGGTAATATCGAAATCAACACGAAATGTCCAAAATTTATATTTACACAATGAAATTATCGATCGAGTTAGCAAATACAAATATTAAGGCACTTTTATAAATGAAGACAACGATAGCTCAGCAGAAATCAAAATAATAATAGAAAAAGCCAGATCCATATTCACTAAAATGAAAAGAGTGTTCTGTGGAAGAGATTTGAGCCTTGAAATGAAACTTCGCCTAAAAAGTACCTTTTAAAACTTTAAATGTCTATGTTTTCTCAACAATTAACTTTGCTTTTATGTACCTCCGTGTCCACAAAGGTGCGAACTTTGCTAAAAACTAATTATTTTATCAGCCGATGCCGATAATATTATTATAAACAACACTGATTGTGATTGGGTTGTCGTTGCAAAAACTGCTTACCTATTACGTATATTTATATCTCGTCTACATATTTTGTTTTTAAGCATGAACAAGCCCGGTATGATGACACATTTTATTTAAGGGTAATGCGATATTCACAGATATGCTTAACGGTTTTTAATAATGAATCATTTTTAATGATAATGTTGTGTAGATTTAAGAAATGAATGATATTTACAAAATTTTTATACCTATAGAAAAGGGATTACGCCATCATTTGTGACATTGTATTTCTAGGCCTCAATCCCGCGTACCAAAAAAAGTTGATTAATAGCAAGCTGAAAATTTGTTAATAGCTTAACGGTGTCTCGTCAGACAAACTTTGATGTACGGGAACACTGAAACTGAAACAGGGGAAGTTTTAATTGTGGAACAGGTTAATAATTTGGAACGTCATACTACGAAAACGTCCCATGTATTTTGTCGGACAGAACTTACAATTAATTTGTTACCCTTTCATTAAACTCTCATGCAAAAATCAGACTGGTATTTACCACCAACTGGGCATTTTAATAAATCCGACAAGAGAACATGTCAAATGACAGGAATTATGACAGGTGATAAATAGCAGTCTAATTTTAGCATGAGAGTTTAACGAAAGGGTAAGACATCAATTGGAAGTTCTGTCCGATAAAATACGGATACGGATAAATATACATGGGAAGTTTTTGTGGTCTGACGTTTCAAATCTTTAACCTGTTCCACAATTAAAACTACCCCTGTTCCAGTGTTCCCATACATTAAAGTTTGTCCGACTAGACATCGTTACGCTATTAACATATTTTCAGCTTGCTATTAATCAACTTTTTTTGTTACGCGGGATCCGGGCCTATTCGTTTTAAGTAACCTTTTTTTTTCTAATAATGTATTCTTGTAAAGGCATATCTGTTATCGCCGTTTATTTTGTCTACGAGTAGGTACCTAATAAAGTTATTAGAATTTTAATGACAAAGCGGTGTTGGGTTTTGATTATATTGTACTAATATTTATTTATCACAGTAAATTGTACTTACCATTCGTATTAAGTTCATTTCCGATTTTCTCCCATACTTCGTCTTTAAGCTTCGTCCTCATGTAATCCTTGTGACTGGTATCATATACAAAGGGATAATTCCGAACGAGTTCTATTAGCTTCTCTACGTCCATCTCGAATCCAAAACCACATCTGAGAATTGAGTCACGCGTCCCACGACACCAGAAAACTGTGTTTCGATGACAAACGTTCGCATGTGTAGACCTGGCACTGTATTCACTGATATAAGGATGCGCAGAACTCTCTACGCAACTCGCCGGTGCCAGGTTGTGTCTGGTTTAGGATCAATTTGCGCCGGCACTAATGGTAATGGATGGCATCACTCTTGGTGAAAGAACCAATCTCGTTTGTCTGCAATGGGTTCATACTACCGAGATATTATTCTCGAGCCTATTGTTGTATCTTTTGAAAAAAACTGGTCTTCAATTTCAAATAACGCAGGAGAATGCGCGTCCGCATACGTACTGCCAGGGTCGTGTGGACATTCTTCGACGATAATGATATTGAAGTTTTACCACGGCCTGAATAATCGCTAGATTTAAACCCAATTCAACATTTATGGGATATATTGGGCGGACGCATTCTAAAACAAAATATTGCGTTCAATACAAGAAAACAACTGTTTGGAGGCCTTTCAATGGGGTGGAACAGACTACCGCAGCAAAACATTTACCATATGAACATCAGTTTACCTAACAGAAGATAATATAAGACAACAACAACTGTAGAGGTCATACACTATAATATATCATATTATATTAACTTAAAGATTACTCTGTTGGGAGATGAAGGGGCAACAAATTAGTTTTTTATTTTTTGGTTACCATTTTTTGGCTCGTGGAGTTCTTTAATTTCACAAGATTTATTGCGATAATTGTAAGAAAAAATGTTTATTTTATATTCGGGACACTTATTTATAACTTTTTTAGAAATATTTCAAACACATTATTTGACATCCTACTGTAATCTCGTATTTTCTTTTTGTCCCCTATTTTATTTTAATGTGGTTATATTGTTATTTTATAAGGATACTTTTGTAAGATGTAGATTAGGGCCTATAATTAGATATGTTGGTGCACTTTCAAGATTTACCAAAATATTGCTTGAGTTTTACTATGGAAAATAGGGGAGTGTATATAGATTTTCACTTCGGAAGAAATCAAACAAGATAGAACTTTTTGTAATTTCATTAAGAAATGTTTAATAAACAACATATCAAAAAGTTCTACTCGAGAAGTGGGTGCTTCATTTTTTATAAAACAAATGCACTGCGAAATTAGATGTTTTTTTTAAATAACCCCGAAAATATTAATTTTAGAAAAAAACTGACTTGGTCATTGAAAAATTTAGAAAATATTACAAAAAAACCTTGTATAAGGAATTTTCTAAAATTAAATCTGTATCTTATATATTTTTTTAATTATAAAGCTAAAGTCACCCTTCTCACAAACATTGGCGCAATGTAAACTAACGTACGGCGAAGTGCACGGTTGAGTTATTTTAATGTAATTCTTTAACTAATGGATCAAATGAAATTTTACGAACTGAACATGAAAGAAGAATAATTAAGCTAACTTATGGTTATAATAGAAATCAATAAAATTTATGGGCATATGTACGGTGTGGGCGGAAAATGAGCCTTACATGAATTTTGTTTAAATATGATTTAAAAATGTATAACTAATACAATTTTTCTTATAAAACTCTCAATTTTGCATAACTTACCTTTCAAATATCTTACTAAATGAAGTTTTATTAAAAAAAATCTAAAAAATTTAATTCAAATGATATGACGTCTCAAAAAATGGAATTTTTCTAATCTTCGTAGTTTTATAAAATTACCACCAATTAAAGACGGTATTACTCAAGTTTGAAAAGATTTATTACAGTTTTATAAGTGCTTTTTAAAGGTTAGGATGTAATTTTTAAAATGCACTTAATTATTTTACTTTCCAAATGAAATAATCTATTTCTATTTAAGAAAAATAAGAAAGATAACAGAAATGTAATACAAAAACCGAAAATTACCAGCTAAAAAAATGTTTATACAAAGTGATCAAAACTTTTTTCTGTAAAGCTTACCTAAAATACATTTAATAAAAAGCTTCAACAATAATAAACGTTCAGCAAAAAAATTTGTTTTTTTGCTCTTATACAGTATGTCTGCGTAACTTGGAACCCATTGATAATTTTTTTTACTCAGTTTTACAAAAAAAAGTTATTCTTTATAAAATACTCTGCATCGTATATAATTTAAGATGCAATCATCAAATATCAAAGTTAATTAATGTTGTACGAGGTATGTCAAAAAATATGAATTTCACTCAAGAATAAAGTACTTTTACATTTCACAATATCGAAATTGTTATTAAAAAAAGTTGTTTGAAATTAAAAAATTTATTTCAGTGTTTAATTACATTCTTCTAATTAAAATATTTTGTATAAAAAAGGCACTTAACTCTTCAGAAAAATTAATATTTTTAACACACCTCATATAAAATTTATAAAAGTGTGATATCTGATGGCTGTACCTTACATTTTACACCAGGGAGAGCATTTTATGAAGAATAACTTTTTTTCGTAAAAGTAGTAATAAAATAGTTATCCTAATTGTAATAAAATGATGAGTATCCGTAATTTGAAAAGAAAATTAATTTTTTTTTCGATTGGAATGGTGTAATTGTATATGTACACATAGTTTCCAATTTCAAACAAATTTTCATAATAGAATTTTTGATATTCTGGAATATAAAGGTACTTTACTCTTTAACGAAATTCACATTTTTGACATAACTCGTATAAAATTGATCAAATTTGATATCTGATGGTTAAGTTTTAGATTTTTGACTATCCGGAGCATTTTATTGAGAATAATTTTTTTTCGTAAAATTGATAATAAAACAGTTTTTTATGTGGTTCCTAGCTACGCAAACACACTGTATAAGAGCTTCTGTATAAGAATTTTAAAATTGCAATGCCATATTTGGATTCAGCATAATTAAAAACAAAATAGAAACATATTTGATCAAAGTAAAATGATGAATTCAACTATATCTTTAAAATTATTTATACAAAAAAATTGTTATTGTTTAAACAATTAACAAACAATGAGCGGCCAAATCTGCGAATACAACTTTTTACTTTAACATGTATATAAACTAACAAACAAAGTTTTAGAAAAATATAAGCTTGTTTGTATTTTTCCGAAACAATGCATATTTTCGTTCTAATTGCACTCCCCTAAAATATAAATTTTTGCTTCCTACACTCGCTTCTCTTGTTGAAACCGTTTATGTATTAAATTTCACAATATAATGTCAAAATATACTATTTACTAAAAAAGTAGAGTATGCGGCAAAATAAACAGTACTGAATTGAACATTGGAATGTGTATGATTATTTATACAGGGTGTCTCGAAAATATGGTTCATAAATTATACCACACATTCTGGGGTCAAAAATAGTTCGATTAAACCTACTCACCTTAGTACAATTGTGCTCATAAAAAAAGTTACAGCCCTTTGAAATTACAAAATGAAAATCGGTTTTTTTCAATATATCGAAAACTATTAGAGATATTTCATTGAAAATTGACAGGTGTCATTCTTATTACGGGAACATCTTAAAACAAAATTATAGTGAAATTTTTTCATCCCATAAAATTTTTATTGGGGTTTTGTTCCCTTAAACCACCCCAAACTTGTGTGTACGTTCCAATTAATTCATTGTTGTGGTACCATTATTTAAACACCACGTTTTTAAAACTTTTTTGCCTCTTAGTATTTTTTCGAGCCAGTTTTAATCGAGATGAGGCTTCTTTTTTAATATGTTTACATACAAATTTTATGGGGGTTTTGTTCCTTTAAACCCCCCAAATGTTTGTGTATGTTCCAATTAAACTATAATTGCCGTACCATTGGTTAAACACAGTGTTTTTAAAACTTTTTTGCTTCTTAGTGTTTTTTTGAAAGTCACCTTTTATCGAGATGTGGCTTCTTTTTCAAAATATATCTAAAAATATAAATTATAAATAAATTTTCTGATTATTAACAGGTTTCTATAATCGTACTTAACCATATACAAATATGTGGTGGATTCGACAAATATTCAAAATATCTCGATAACACTGGCTTATCTAAAAAGTACTAAGAGGCAAAAAAGTTTTAGAAATACTGTGTTTAACTAATGGTGCCACAATAATAATTTAATTGGAACGTACACAAAAGTTTGGGGGGTTTAATGGAACAAAACCCCCATAAAATTTTTATGGGGTGCACAAATTTCACTCTATTTTTTTTTAAGATGTTGCGGCCGTAAGAATGCCACATGTCCATTTTCAATAAAATAAAACAATTTTCATTTTGTAACTTCAAAGGCCTGTAACTTTTTTGTGTGCATTATTGTAGGTGAGTCAGGTTTAACCAACCTATTTTTGACCCCAGAATTTGTGGTATAATTTATGACCAATCTTTTCGGAACTGTATATCTAATATACATGATATAGCCTTGCAAACATTATTTACGACGACGCACGTTCCCGATAAAACAGATTTTAAAGATGCCCTCTGCCAGTGGCGGATCTACGAAGAAGGAAAATAAGGAAATCCCCTCCTAACAAGGCCCAAAATTAAAGATAAAAAATTGTTCAAACATAAAAATTTATTAGCTGACATGAAACCGAAACCACAGAAAAACACATTCAACCCAATAAACACGCTAGTTAGAAAAAGTAAGGGAACTTACTTGCAGACTTGGGAATGTCTGTAAATTATTATCTATGTCGTTTATGTGATCTGAGTTTACCTTGTTTATGTCTTTTGGTTGGTTTTTCATTGGAAGTTTCCCTCTAACGCAAATTTACCATCCCAAGGCAAATTTCTATATCCGCTACTACCTCTAGCACGAAAAAGTCTTTAATTTTAGTCCGCAATTCCGAAATGGCAGACGGTGGATCTATCTGACTCCTTCAGCATTCCCCATATGTACGCATCTGGTGGCGTTAGTTCTGGTGAGTGGTAACTCTCAAAATGATCGTGCACTTTTCGAAGAGACTCCATGGCAGTGTGAGAGGTTGTCCCGTCCTGCTGAAACAATTATTGATTTTAAGCTTGTACCGTTTTCGTGATCTTTTCCGTATGACCGAAAACAGTAGGTAATCAACCATACATATTTTTTCTTCAAAAACAAGAACCATTCTGAAGCACCAACATTATCACGACACTCACATACGTTATAACGACGTTCGGAAACCATTCAGTGCGTTTCGGCGCCTGACACATACAATGTTAAGGAATAAAAAAATTGCTGTTACGAAAGAAGAAATTTACTACTCAAAACAGAAAAATTTAAAAGCTCCGGCTATAAAACTGAAAGTTTTCTGAGTACTCTTACATCTCCAAGGGGAGTATACTCTTAGGGAAATTGCTTCTTCCTCAAGAGGTTCAAAAGAATCCATTCACCAAAAATATTCTTCAAGGGCGCCAGGTATTCAATTTTTAAAAAGATTGTACCCCGAGAATACCATCAAGGTACTTAAAATTGACTAAATCTCTACTCTAAACCAAAACTCAAAAATAATATTTATGGTTGCTGGATCCCTATTGAACAAATACGTCCAGGGCTAGACAAAAAAAAATTAAACAAATACCTTCATAGACAACGAACAATATTTATTCAAAAATAAAAATATTCTCTTAATGATAAGAAGTATAACTTCCTGAATGAAAAATCTAAAGTTACACAATCATGTCCGACTATTTAATTAAAAATTTACAAATCTTTTATATTATATTAACAGTTAATTATAACATTAGCAGAAGAACAACATGATTTTAGGTCGGGAAGATCATGCACCGACGCTATATTTATAATGAGGCAGATACAAGAAAAATCGTTAGAATGCAACAAACCGGCATACTTATGTTTCGTGGACCTTAAGAATGCATTTGACAGGGTCAAATTAAAGGACGTTATCCATTTATTGTACGCAAGAGAGGTACCTCTAGGAATAATTAAAACGATCGAAAATATCTACCAGAACAACACAATAAAAGTAAAAGTAGATGGAGAACTAACTGACCCAATTGAAGCTGGCAATGGGATAAGACAGGGAGATTCCCTGAGTCCTCTGTTGTTCAACCTGATCATGGACAAAATAATAAAAAAAGTAAGAACAAAAAAAGGATACCAAATGGGAGAAAAACAACTTAAAATAATCTGCTACGCAGACGACGCAATTCTAATCTCTCAAAGTGAAGATGATTTACAACGTATGATGCACGAATTTAATATAACCGCTAGAAAATTTAACATATCAATTTCCCCTAAAAAGATTAAATGCATGGTTATAACAGCAGATCTAATAAGGTGTAAATTAGAGCTGGAGGGTCAAATAATAGAACAAGTCATGGAGTTTAAATATCTAGGCATCACACTATGCAGCTACGGAAAGCTCGGAACAGAAGTGGAAGATCAGGTGAATAAAGCAAACAGAGCTGCAGGTTGCCTGAATGAAACAATATGGAGAAATAAAAACATCGGAAAAAAAGTAAAAGGCAGAATTTACAAAACAGTCATCAGACCAATAATGACATACGCGGCAGACAAACGACCTGATATAGACAGGACAAACGGAATGCTAGAAACAGGAGAGATGAAAACATTGCGAAAAATCGATGGTAAGACGATGTGGGATAGAGCTAGAATTGCAGACATATGAAGGAGATGCAAGGTGGACAACACTAATAACTGGGTGAAAAGCAGAAGAGTAGAATGGAACGACCACATAAGCCGAATGAAAAATAGAGTAGTAAAGACGGCGAGAGACGGTTCCCCAATAGGAAGACGATCAGTGGGAAGACCACGAAAAAGATGGAATGACAACTTACTGGAGGTACATTGAAAAACAGGCAGAGTAGTGTCTATATAAAAAGAAGAAGAAGAAGAAGAAGAAAGTTAATTATAAGCTTGAGAGTTTCAGATATATACTAAACCTTTGAATCGATTGTTAATGACCAAACAAAAAAATTATCAGATAATTTCTTGCCTGGTCACCCGATAAAAATTAACTTAATAAAAAAATGTACCAATATGCTTAGTGCATTTATGACCCAGAATAGATAAATATATTGAAAAAAATTTGTAAATTGAATCCAAATTAAATCAAAAAACAGATTAACACACTAAAGTACTTATCTTAGTATTGCCATGCTCTTATTTCTGCTGAACACCAGCTGAAAGCCGGGATGAGACCATAAAGCTCGAACCAAATTTAACAAAAATAACCAACTCCTACGGAAACTCCACCATACGGGAACACCAAGTAGAAAACGGAAAACAAAAAACCCAAATGCGCAAATTGCAAATGCATTCGTCGCTAATCCATAATTTAATTTCCAGTAATAGGTAAACCATTCTTCAAAACATCTCCAAAAATTGGATTAGGCAATTTAACAACCTTATAAGAGCCCACGCCCCTAACCTGATTCGTGTTTTTTTTACGGGAAAAAACAAAACATATTAGAGTAAAGAAACAAATCTAAATTTAGCATACTTATAGACACCAGGGATTGTTATAACATAACTAACTAAATTCTTAGCAGAAGTGACACGCGTTTAAAGCCAGAATCGGAACAAGTTGACAGAAAATGGTACTGTCTCGATTAACTATAACGGGTAGCAATTAATTCGAAATATTGGAAATATTTTTAAAAAATTTAAAACTATATTTAAAAAAAAAAATTAAACATGTTACATTAATTATTGTAACAACAAATTTGAGGCATACGAATTTCAGTACTGTTTATTGTGCCGCATACCGTATATAACAAAATAAACGTTAAAAATAATAATTACTAGGTCCAAAATAACAGTCCCAGTTAAGACAGACAATTTTTTTAAACTATTTTGCAAAAAAAAATATGAAACTTTATTAACCAACTTTCCTGCGGAGTAATGAGTTCAGAAATAAATAGATAAAAATAATTAAGTATCTTCCGCACATTACAATTGCATACTTTTTACTACCCTTCAAAACCAGCTTTTTCTTTAAAATGATTCCATGCAACAACTTTTACATATTTACGCTGAATTCAACCGTAAATGTTACAAATAAGATAGGCCCATCCCGCGCCAAAAATAATACAAAGTTGCCAACTGGAGAGTTGGGGTCCAAAAACCTTTAACCTTTTCTTGATAGTTTATTATTTCTCTTATTTAAATGGAAATGCGGTTTGGAGGAATATTTGTGAGATGGAATCCAGGATCGGTTTGGAATTTTTTTGTGCTACAGTTATCCTATAGGAATAAATATTTTCCACAATTTTTTTTCACAAATCCACAAAAAGCCAAACTCATTATACATTGGAGATTTAAAAAAAAATAAATTTAAGCCACAAAAATAGAAGTAGAAGAAAACTAGATTATTATCTCTTAATCTAATAATTGCACCGACCTTCCTGGTTGTCTTAATAATGTAATAGTGTAGGAAACAGAGGTGAACCTCGCAAAATGGACACAAGTCCGGTTTTATTTTTTTTCTGGTATATCAAGGGGTGCTTATTATGAGACTAATATTTTCTTAAAAAATTTCGCCCGGGAACCCCCTTTTCATCCCTTTAAAGGGGGTAATTTGTGGTTTTTGTGAAACGTAGCCCTTCCTGTATATGTCTATATACAGCCGATGGCATATGTCTATCACACACCGTTGAGCGGGGGTGGCGCCCCAAACTTGACAAATTTTTAAAAAAGATGCTTTTAAAAAAATTATTTTTCCCTAACCGTACTGAAAATTAAGAATAAACCCAACGGAAATTAATCACAAATAAGCGGTTGATTTTTGAAGTTATACTTCTTTAGGCGCGATTTCATTGAGGGTGAAATTTAATTAATTTGCGCGCATGCGCACACCGACAGTATGGTATTAGTCGTTATACGGGCTCTGATTGGGTGTTGAAATGATCTGTCAATAATTGTTCAATATGGAGGTTATCGGTAAACAAAAATATTGTATATATTTATTAGTTTTTATTGTTGTGAGGACAGAAATAAAATCAATTTTATAATTATAGTGACTTTTTAAATAGTTTTGAAAAGCCGCAGGTACGTAATTCTAAATGTTTCTTCAGTTGTATTCCAATAAAAAATTATCTTCATATACCTATCTATTTGGAAAATGTAAAAAATAAAGTTACCTATTAGTCTTCTTCTTTAGGTGCCGTGTCTGTATTCAGACGTTGGCCGTCATCATGTTTACAATTTCCTGAAATCTGTCTCTATCGGCTGCTGCGCGAAATAATTCTTCTACTGTGCAGCCACACCATTGTCTAATATTACGCAGCCATGAAAGTTTCTTTCGACCAATCCATCTCTTTCCCTCCACTTTTCCTTATATTATAAGGCCAAGCAGATGGTATTTAGGTCCTCTAATTATATGGCCGAAGTATTCTGTTTTTCTCCTCTTTATGATGCTTATGAGCAGACGTTCCGAATTCATCATTTGAAGAACATCTTCATTGGAAGTGTGCGAAACCCACGATATCTTTAGGATTCGTCGATAGCACCACAATTCGAATGCTTCTATTTTGTTTAGCATTGTGGTTTTTAACGTCCATGTCTCACAACCATACAATAGGATAGACCACACATAACATTTCAGCACCTTCTTTCGAATATTCATCGACAGGTTTCTATTACATAAAACTGGTTTCCAGGTCATAAAAGCCTTCCGTGATATTTCGATCCTAGTTATTATCTCTTCATCAGAGTCACAATTTACATTTAACCAGCTGCCAAGGTACTTGAAATGATTTACCCGTTCTAACTCCTCTCCATCAAGAGAAAGCTGACCTTGATCTATATTAATCTTTCCAACTGCCATCCACTTGGTTATTGAAATGTTGATTTTAAGGTCTCTCCGATAGCTTGCTTCACTGACTAGATTTAGTAGTGTCTGAAGATCTTGTAAATTTTCAGCAAGAATGGCTGTATCGTCAGCGTATCTAATATTGTTGATTACTTCTCCGCCTAGCCTTACTCCTTCTTGTCTGTCATCCAAAGCCTCCCTAAAGATTTCTTCAGAGTACAGATTAAAAAGGGTGGGTGATAAAACACAACCTTGTCGTACTCCACGTTTTATCGGCAGTTTTTCAGTACGACTGTCTCCAATTTGGATAGAGGCTACTTGATTGTAATATAAGTATTTCAGCAGTCTTATATCGTAGTGGTCAAGTCCTGCTGCCTGCAGGCAATCGAAAAGTGTTTCATGTTGTACTCGGTCGAATGCCTTCTCGAAGTCGATGAAACAATCATAAACGTTCTTCGTTCTTTCGGAATTCACAACTTTTTTGTAATAGAACGCGCATACAAAATAGTGCTTCTCTAGTTCCTAGACCATCTCTAAATCCAAATTGCTTATTACCCATTCTAGTTTCGCACAGAAGGAATACTCGGTTTTGTATAATACGTAAAACTATCTTAAGTGTGTGACTCATCAAACTGATTAGTCTAAAATCGCTGCATTTGGTGGGCCTGCTTTTCTTTGGTAATGTTATAAACAGTGACTCCAACCAATCGTCTGGTATTTTTCCTTCGTTGTAAATTTTGTTAAAGAAAGTAGTCAAGTAGGTAATGTTTTCCTCATCCAAAAGTTTAAGTAGCCCAACAGGGATTTGATCTGGTCCAGGTGCTTTATTGTTTTTGGCTTGTTGTATTGCTTTTATGACTTCTGACTTCAGTATACTGGGACCTCTGTCTAATTGGTTGTCACAGGTAGTATTTGGAGAATTTTCTCGAGAAGCATCGTCAAAAAGGTCACTGATGTGTCTCTCCCATTCTTTGCACTGTTGTTCGTGATCACAAATTTTTCCGTCTGCGGTTTTAAGTACGTGAGCATTTTTCTGTTTTCTAATTCCGGAGGTATATTTAAGTTTCTTGTGGAGGTTGAAACTGTCATGCTTTTTTTGGAGGTCTTCTATTTCTTTACATGAATTCTCGAGCCAGGATTCTTTGGCCTGTTTAATTTTTCTTTTTATGAGTTTGTTAATTTCTCGGTATTTGATAATATTTCTATTTTTGTATTTTCGTCGAACTTCCATCAAGTCTAGAATTTCTTGGTTCATCCATTCATTTTTTGCCAACATTTTAGGTGTTTTTAAAGATTCCCTTACGTCCTCTAAAATCGAGTTTTGAATATCGTACCAACATTCGTTAATAGTTCTGTTTTCGTTTGGTATATTTGATATTCTGTGCATTTTACTATTTATCTGCTGTGCTATGTGTTCGCGCGTTTGGGTATTTTTAAGCGGGTCGAGATATATCTTACTAGGCTTAGTTGGCTTTATTAGTTTCTTTAATTTAATTTGTATTTTGGAGCAGAGTAAATTATGATTTGAGTTTATGTCGGCGCCGGGGTAAGTTCTTACATCTTTAATATTGTTCCGAAATCGATGGTTTATTAGGATGTAGTCTATTTGATTCCGTACTATTTTACCTTGATGTCCATCTTGAGGGGATTTCCACGTGTAGAGACGCCTTTCTGGAAGTTGAAACCAGGTATTTGTAACGACGAAGTCATTTTCTTGGCAGAATTCTATTAGACGCTCACCTCTTTGATTTCTCTCTCCCAAGCCGAACTTTCCGGTGATGTTTTGTGTCATCTTTTGTCCAACTTTAGCGTTAAAGTCTCCCATAATTATTGTTGTTTCGTGTTCCTTTGTTGTTTTTAGCACTTCTTCTATTTGATGGTAGAATTCTTCCATTTTCTGCTCATCTGCATCTGTAGCGGGAGCATAAACTTGGATGATATTTATATTTACAGGTTTAGCATTCAGCTGTATTAAAATTACTCTGTCTGACATTGGGATGAAGTTAGTCACATATTTACTAATATGCTGTTTCATAATTATTGCTACTCCGTTTCGATGCATATGGTCTTGATTTCCAGAAAAATAAACGGCGTATCCGTGTGCTATGAAACTCCCTGTATTTGGCCATCTTGTTTCATATACCCCCATGATAGTAATGTTTAGTCTGTCCATTTCAGAGAGTAGATTTCTCAGCTTACCGGCTTCATATAAAGTTGTTACATTCCATGTAGCTATTTTATACGGATTCTTTATTTTCATCTTATGTCTGGTGATGTTTTGCTCACAGGGATTTCGCTGGCTAGCGACCTGGGAAGCCCTGTGGTTTAATTTTGTATTCCTTCCCCTGTCGGATCTTGAGTTCCGCAGCCCATGATCAGTAATGTTATTCGTTTCACTAATTGATTTCATGATAACTTTACTAGGGATTATAATGGGGTGGTTTCCCGTTGCCTTCCCCATCGCAGTGTTTTAGCCGTATCAATCTAATATTAGTAATTGTCGCCTAAAAGTGTCCATATTAAACTGTTTCGAAACTTTTTCTCCACCTTAACACAGTAATGAAAATGCTGCTTCCCATTTCCATGTGATAGATTTTATACTAACCCTAAAATCCGGGGTCGCCACTTCCGCCATCCTCGCCGTACCGAAGGCTTCCCTCTCCGCCGTGGCTGCCGTTGTGGTCTTCATCCGTAACCCTGGACAAGGGACCCTAAGCAGGTACTAATTTCTCGCCCTACCTATTAGTAGGCAATGCTTTAATTTACATAATCTGAGTACGAACAAACTTTCTACTAATCTTCATCTAATATATCGTTTTCTTACCCTATATTCTGTTGTATTTTAATTCGACAAAAATCAAACTAATAATTTGATTAAATTCATATAAATAAACAAAATGTCAAAAAGTTTATGATGTAAACGTTTAGTTTGTGTATATTCCCACATGACGTATACGCGAAGGTGGTGCAGTAGGAAATCGCTTCGACTTTCGTACGGCGCGATAGACGTGAAGTGGGTTCAAGCCCCAAGCAAGTTTTTATTTTTTTATTTTTTTTTATAGATTTTATGATTGTAAGTATATTATTATATAATTTTTTTCAGAAAATACGTATTTAATTAAAATTTTTGGCAACAATTATTGTTCAGAAATTATTTGTGGCATTTTTCAATGTGTTTGTGCGTGTTTTGTTCTTTTATTTTTTTAATTTTTGGTATTGTTTTAATAAAAATTTTTGGAAAGTAGTAGAGAAACTGTTTAAAGTATATTGATTTCGTTGAAATCATATAATAGAAGTATAACTTCTTACGTGCGTACAAAGTACACACATTCTTTTTTGGTATAGGTTTCATTTAAGGGCAATTGCAAATTTTTTTATTACAGGGTGTTACATTTTAAAAAACCCCTTTTTATACCATCTGAACCGACTAAGCTAGAGTAAAAAAACTTTCAGCGATTATCCATGTACTGGTGTTATTTACAAATTTCTATAATGCACTCCCATTTTTTTCGGAACCACCCAAAAAAAAAGGAGAATGAATAAAGAAAGTGATTTTCTTGGAATACTCCACACACCATTCCCTTTATGAAAATGCTTTATATATCATTTTGTGCATGTTCTTATTGCCCATGCATGGACACCAAAAGTCAATTTTTGATGCAACCCATGTAGCCAAAAACAAATAAAGAGGGGGTTGAAAATTTTTTTTTTTTTGCTTTTTGGCCCCAATGGACATATGCTCCATCAATAGGGTTTTTCATAAATATATATATGATTAAAGAAATTTTTTGATTACAGGGTGTTACATTTTAAAAAACCCCTTTTTATACCATCTGAACCGACTAAGCTAGAGTAAAAAAACTTTCAGCGATTATCCATGTACTGGTGTTATTTACAAATTTCTATAATGTACTCCCATTTTTTCCGGAACCACCCAAAAAAAAAGGAGAATGAATAAAGAAAGTGATTTTCTTGGAATACTCCACACACCATTCCCTTTATGAAAATGCTTTATATATCATTTTGTGCATGTTCTTATTGCCCATGCATGGACACCAAAAGTCAATTTTTGATGCAACCCATGTAGCCAAAAACAAATAAAGAGGGGGTTGAAAATTTTTTTTTTTTTGCTTTTTGGCCCCAATGGACATATGCTCCATCAATAGGGTTTTTCATAAATATATATATGATTAAAGAAATTTTTTGATTACAGGGTGTTACATTTTAAAAAACCCCTTTTTATACCATCTGAACCGACTAAGCTAGAGTAAAAAAACTTTCAGCGATTATCCATGTACTGGTGTTATTTACAAATTTCTATAATGTACTCCCATTTTTTCCGGAACCACCCCAAAAAAAAGGAGAATGAATAAAGAAAGTGATTTTCTTGGAATACTCCACACACCATGCCCTTTATGAAAATGCTTCATATATCATTTTGTGCACGTTCTTATTGCCCATGCATGGACACCAAAAGTGAATTTTTGATGCAACCCATGTAGCCAAAAAAAAAATAAAGAGGGGGTTGAAAAATTTTTTTTTTTTTGCTTTTTGGTCTCTATGGACATATGCTCCATCAATAGGGTTTTTCATAAATATATATATATATGATTATTGCAACACCCTTGCGGAAACTACATCTATCCTTGATAATAAACTACAGAAACTACCCCTATCCCTTAGAGAGAATATTTTTACAATTTTCTCATTACCTATGCATTTTTTTAAAACAAAACTTATACAGAATTAAAGACCACTATTTTCTCTACAAATAAGCACCCATGGATTTTTTCGAATAAGCAACCGTTACTGCACAGTGACGCCGTAAACCTCAGAAATTCTTTGGTGGGTTCCAGTTTTTGTTTTTTTTTTTCGTCACCTATTCATTTTATTGATAACGTACTTTTGGAAAATAAAAGTACTACACACTGTCTGCTACATATTATGACCTATGCATATTTTATTTTGTTTGCACCCTAAAGACACTACAGTGGTGGCCCAAAATCAATTTTTGATAATTTTCTTTATCAATTCTCCTCTTTTTTGGGGTGGTTCCGGGGAAAATATGGGGGTGTGTTATACAAATTTGTAAATAAAACCAGTACATGGATAATCGTTTAAAGTTTTTTTACTCTAGCATAGGCGGTTCATACGGTATAAAAAGGGGTTTTTTAAAATGTAACACCCTGTAAATAAAAAATTTGCGATTGCCCTTAAATGAAACCTATACCTAAAAATCAGCCACTTATTTGTGATTCATTGTCGCAGGGTTTCTACTTAATTTTCATTACAGTTAGGGAATAATAATTTTATTTTAAAAACATCTTTTTTAAAAATTTGTCAACTTTGGGGCACCACCACCGCTAAACGGTGGGTGATAAACATATTATGCTGTCGGGAAATAAATAGTAGGAAATGTAGCCCTCTTCATTTTACTATTAAGTAAATTTTTTGCCAAACGTACAGGAAGGGCTACGTTTCGCAAAAACCACAAAATTTCCCCCTTTAAAGGGATGTAAAGGGGGGTTCCGGGGCGAAATTTTTTAAGAAAATGTTAGTCTCATAATAAGGACCCCTTGATATACCAGACAAAAAATAAAACCGGGCTTGTGTCCATTTTGCGAGGTTCAACCTGTTTCCTACACTATAACTATAATATAATATGTGAAAGCAATTTCAATATATATTTGGAATATCCTAAAACTTAGATATTTTGTTTCAAATTAGTAAGCTTCAGTTTCTCCGTCATTTAATTGATGTTTATTAAAAAAACCAAGTTCTGAATTTCACTTAGTGAAAGCGCTTAACTTTTGTTTTTTGTTAATGGATACTTAATGTTAATGTTCTAGACTAGTGTTGTTAGTTATATTTTGTACTTACTAAACTCATTGTGATAAAACTGTAGTTTTTAAAAACCATAAATGTCTAACTATCTATCTATCTATCTATCTATCTATCTATCTATCTATCTCTATCTCTTGCTAGTTTCACCATATTAACACAAAAAATAGTGAACAAGATTCGCGTAACTCAAGAGGTCTATGGAGCGCCAGATGTTGGGTTTCTCCATGAGGGACATAATAAAAAACGAAGAAAGACGGCGTAGAACAAAAACAACAGACGCTGTCGAAAGAATCGCGTCGTTATAGTGGAACTGGATAGAAAATGTCAAACAAAACGTATTGTCGACGTGGAGGCTACGACAAGAAGCATACGGAGCAGAGGATGCTCACCAACCAAATGAACCGACGATCTGACGTGTTGTTGGTAACTTGTAGCAAGCCACAGAAGACAATGACATATAGACAGAGCTGAGGGAGACCTACGTCCAGTAGTGAACATCTTCCACATTCTCCTGTAGTTGCTCCGTTTTTTTTTTTCTATTTAGTGTCAATTAATTTATACACTGTACGTTATATTTTCTTCTAAGCGCTTCACCCCACTTTTGAGTCTCGATCTGATAATTATTCTTCTCAGTGCTCTTATCTCTACCATTTCCAGCAATCTCTTATATTCTTATTAATTTAATAACCATTTATAACTATCTGTCAAATAGACAACGTTCTAATAAATTAAAGTTGGGAAAAAGCTTAAATTTTGAATAATAGTCACTACAGAATTAATAAATGACTAAACCAATTTTAATGTTATAAAGGTAGAAAGAAAATCTGGCCAATTCCAGACGCATCTAGTTGCAGGATGCTAGTCATATTCTTATTTTAGCCCCTTTAGATATAATAACCGGTCCTGACCAAGCTGTGAGCGGTGTGATCATAGAGGCAGAACGCCCTTTTTACACCACCTCTACAGAAGAGGCGCTTTCCACCTGTCGTCGACAGAAAACAGAGAAAGCATATACAGATGTATACATACATACGCCTATTTCTGTCTTTCTCGAAGGAAAATAAATAATGGCTAACAGATTGCCATCCAGACTATTTCACGCTGGGAAATTGTATGATATTGAATAGGATATGAGATAAACTTCATATTTAGATACTTTATGGTTTTTGCTCTTATTGGAAAAATTTATCGTAACCCTATTTTCCATTTTGTTATGGAAATTTCCCATTTCTCAAATTTTCCATTTAATTTTATTAAAACAGTATTTTTTAAATAAATCGGAAAAATATAAAATAAATCAGAACACATTTTAATTTCCGCGGTATATCGACAGATCATAATAATTATTATTTCTACTCAGTAAAAATTAAAAACCTGTTTTGTTTAACATTCTGCATTTTTTTATTAAAAGTTAATTTTCAGCAAATAATTCATAACTCAATAAACATAGTAAACAAAATAGTCATAATTTTGGTAAAAAATCTTGTATATTAATTTTTAATGTACTAGAAAAAAGCCCTTTAAATCGTCAACAAAATGAGTCAATTTAGTGCTAGGATAAGATACTTAGTTTATACAAAAACAAAAAATAGGTTAAAACTTGAAAAAAAAAATAGCACAGACCTAATCCAATGCCCAATTTATTTTTCAAGACTTATAGCCGATCAGGGAATAAAAAAATTTTACGAAAACCTCCAAAAAAATAAAGGAACGATGAAAATTTGGGAATAGGTAGTTGAAATTGTCTATTATAATATAAGAAAAAGTTTACAATTCTACATCCCCTCCATTTTACAAAAAATGGGAAATTCGGGGTGAAAAATATTTTCTGGGAGGTGAAAAAATATACGTTTAAAATAAGTCCGAAATTGGATAAAGTGACTAATTCTAAGTAACTTTGGTTCTACACAGTTTTTTTCACTAAGTTAGTACCTTTCGAGTTATTTGCGAAGTGAATACGTTCATTTCTAACAAAAAAAAACATGTTTTTGGACAATTTTCCGCAGAAAACTCAAAAAGTAAGTATTTTAGCGAAAAAAATACTCTTAGTAAAAATATAGCTTATAAAAAATTTAAAAAATGGTTTATGCAAGAGGTCTGTAGACCCAGTAGAAGCAGAGTTGTAGCTACTGAAAAGTAGCTTCCTCTTCAGCAAATTCCAAATCGAATATTTCAATTTGAAATAACCCAAAAACGGAGCACTTTACGGGAAAAATTCATTACAACATTTTTAAAGTGTTTAAAAAAGGTTTATTTTTGTTTTTCAAAAAAAACTTCTGACATTAAAAGTAAGTGAGTTGCGCTCAAAATATTGTTGGTCTTTTTTATTTTTTGGTAAAAAAATCGCGGAAATCACCCTCTAATTATCTTCCCAAATAAAATTAGTCGTTACCGCTTCAAGTTACTTTACTTATGTATTGTTTATATTATCTATAAGTTTCATTGGTTCAAAGTGCTCATGTAAAAAAATAGGGTTTTAAATAAAACATTTTTTTATTTTTGAAGAAAATGGAATTTTTTATGGAATTAACTTAAAAATTATTAGTTAGACCACAAATCTCAAAGAGTAATCAAATGTACGTTTTACTTTTCTGAATATTTTTGATTTTTTGTTTTCTTGTAAGGCAAAAATTGGTTATGCTATGGCTGTCCAAAATTTGCCTAAACTCATGATTAGTTACTCGTTCAAGCCATTTTAACTACAGCTTTTTCAAAAATAAGCACTTTGAACCGATGAAACTTACAAATCATATAAATAATACATAAGCAAAGTAGCTTGTCAAGTGGTAATGATAAAATTTATTTGTGATGCTAATTAGGGGGCGATTTTCGCCATTTTTTACCAAAAAATTAAAGGGACCAGCTCGCTTATTTTTAATGTTAAAAGTTTTTTAAAAACTACAAAAAATTTTTGTTAGACACTTTAAAAAAGCTGACATGAACTTTCCCCGAAGAGTGCTCGGTTTTTGAGTAGTTTAACATTGAAATATTCGATTTGGAATTTGACGAATAAGAACCTACTTTTCATTAGCTACAACTCTACTTCTACTGGGTCTACACACCTCTTGCATAAACCATTTTTTCAATTTTTTATAAGGTATATTTTTACTAAGAATATTTTTTCGCTAAAATACTTACTTTTTGATTTATCTCCGAAAAACCGTCCAAAAACATGTTTTTTTTTTGTTAAAAATGAACATATTCGCTCGCAAATAACTCAAAAAGTATTGACTTAGTAAAAAAACTCTATAGATCCACAGTTGTTTAGAATTAGTCATATTATCCAATTGCAGTCTTATTTTAAATGCATATTTTCCACCTTCGAAAGGGGGGTATTCCTCTCCAATTTTGTAAAATGGATGGGATGTAGAATTGTAAACTTTTTCTTATATAATAATAGACAATTTCAACTACCTATTCCCAAATTTTCATTCTTCCTTTATTTTTTTTTTGGGGTCAGATTGTTCTTTGATCGGGCTATTAGGTATGTTTTACTATTATAATGTAGAACTTTAGAAATGTTTAGAACTGGGACGCCATTTAAACATTGTAATAATTTGCAAGTATTTATATAGTTATAACTACTAGCTTCAAGAGCTTTAACTAAAACAAAAAAATTTCTACGACAGCAGACAAAGGAGGATTTTTTAATCTCTACCACTTTATAATTTTTTTAAGTGATGTTTATAACAATTGTACATTTCTTAAATAGTAGAACCTAAAATAAAACATATGAGTGCTAGGGGGTCATTTTTTAGTGACGCATGCGTCGACCGTGGCGCAACAAATTTTCCGACGGGACGGGATAAATAAACTTTTCCGGACGGGATAAATAAGTGAAATGTAAGTAAACTCACTCTCTCCTAATTAAGATTTTTTCATTTTTTAAGTCGTATGTGCTTAAACAATAAGATAGCGTAATTTTAACCCACCATCCCCTTCCCCTTTCCTCCACCATCGAAATCTTCATTTTTCGTTTTTATTTTTTTAGGTGGGATGCAATTATTTTTAAAATTTTAAAAATTCCACGATAATAGTTTAACAATTTGGGATGCTTACTCAGAAGATGTGGTTGAGGGTTTGTCGAAAGAAGGGGAACAAACGAAATATTTACTTAGAAAAGTGGTAGATATGGGAATTAAAAGAAAATGAACAGAGCAATCGTCCAATTGCTATATGCGTACGGCTACTCGTGTTTTTGTTTGGATCTGGGTCGTAGATGCGTTCCAGAGGATAAGGAATCTACGAAAACAAATGAATGCTTACAGATGTTCTTTAACTTTTCGAAAACAGACAATTTTATAAATTTATACTTATGAGCGCCTTTCAGAAATTTCTGGACTTGAACCTATTTAATTGGACATATTATGGCAGTTCCGTTTCCTCGTTTCCTTGGGGAAAATTCCTCTTTCTTTTAGGAGGTTGTGGCTGATAAAGTTTTATTCTAAGCTTTTCTTACTAAAAACTTTCGAGTGGTTAAATCTTTACCTAAGATAACCTACTTATAGCAAATAAAACAAAACAAACAAGTAAACAAAAAAAAACAAACAAAGCCGTACGCATGGTACGATTGGGTGCTGGCTCTATCTATCTTCCATTAAGTCCCATATCGACCTCCAATCCCTTCTTCACAGTAAACATCCCAATCGTTACAATAGTTGAGGCTTTTATAAAACATGTCCGTATTTTTTATGGACCCGTAGGCTAAATGTAGATAACCTCATTTCATTTTTAAAAAGCATATTATCTTTTATTACCTGAAATTATTATAAAAAGAAATGGTCCAAATCGGTAATTATAAGCAGCGTATCCAATACAAGTTCGTCACACTGAAGTAAAAATAGCTTGCGCAGTCGATTTCTTCTTTGGCCAATACTGTAATTTGTAAAATATTTCCACTATGGCAAGTCAAACTAAAGTGCTAAAATACAGCGTGTCTACTTAAGTTGGAGACATATGGGAAACTTTTTTATTGTTACTTTTACGAAAAAAAGTTTTTCTTTGTAAAAAGTTCTGCATGCCCCAAAACCTAAGATTCAATCATCAGATATCAAATTGTCTCAATATTATACGAGGTATGTCAAAAAATATGAATTTCGGTCAAGGGTAAAGTACCTTTATTTCTCTCAATATCGAAAATTCTCATGATAAAAAGTAGTTTTGAATTAAAAACTAAGATCAAATATGCAATTTGCTTCTAATTAAAAAAAAATTCTCAAATTTATAGATACCCAACATCGTTTTTAATTATTTCAAATATGATAACTCGTTTATTATTCATTTTACGAAAAAAAGTTACTCTTCGTAAAAAGCTTTGCATGGTCTAAAATCTAAGACACACCCATGATATATCAACTTTTATTAATTTTATACGAGGTGTGTCAAAAAATATGAAATTGGCTCAAGATTATTGTACCTTTATATTTCACAATATTTCAATTAGAATGATGTATTTGCATATTGAAACATAGTTTTTAATTCTAAACAACTTTTTTTTATAAACATTTTCAATATTGTGAAAAATATAGGTACTTTACTCTTGAGTGAAATTCATAGTTTTTGACATACCTCATATAAAATTAATAAAATGTGATATCTGATGGTTGCATCTTCGGTCTTAGGACATACAGAGCTTTTTATAAAGAATTTCTTTTTTTCGTAAAAGTAATAATAAAAGAGTTATCGTATGTGTAATAAATAAAAACGAGGTAAAGTATCAATAAATTTGAAAAAAATTTGGAAATTTTGTTTTCCAATTAGAAGCATGTAATTGAATATTTGATCTTAGTTTTTATTTCCAAACAACTTTTTATAATAAGAATTTTTGATATTGAGAGAAATAAAGGTATTTTACTCTTGAACGAAGTTCATATTTTTTGACATACCTCGTACAATATTGACAAAATTGATAGCTGATAATTGAATCTTAGGTTCTGGGGCATGCAGAACTTTTTATAAAGAATAACTTTTTTTCGTAAAATGAATACCAAAAAAGTTTCCCATATGTTTCCAATTTAAGTAGACACGCTGTGTACAAATATTTTCATTAATTTAATTGTGGCAAATGATGACCTGAACGACACAAAGAGTAAATATCTACTTTACTAAAGCCTGGGGATGCCCTAAAAGACTATTGTTTCTCAATACCCCTTTCACACATTTCCATGGTCTAGTGCATACCTTCAGTTGCTATAATAGCCCCATTTGCACCCTCCAACGTATCTAAAATAATTTATGTCAGGTTCGGGCTTATATTTCACATTAACTCCCAGATTTTATTCAAAAATAAATAATAAATGGAAATGACATATAGGAAACTATTTATAGGAAAATATCATACGGACAATTATTAATTTCCCAAAAACAGGAAATATAATAAAAATAATTATGAATAGGGAGCGGATTTATATGCGAGCAATTTTGATGAAATATGCGCATACATATGCAGTAAAAAATTACGAAATATGCGCAAGATATGCACAATAATTTCATAAAATACGCATTTTGAGCAACTACATATTTATCTACCATAAAATGAATGTATCGCTTTTCCACTATCTTCTTGAATATTTTAAGGTATCGTTGTAAATTTGAGGTACGTAGTTTTTTCTCAATGTACTTTCATCGGGATAACTTTTCTTGGAATATATTTCCAAAAAGCTTTTACAGGATTTTTCAGTTCTTTGTTAAATCTGAATTAAATTTATATTGCTCATTTGATGAAGTCATCAACGATTGTCTACTGTCAATGGGTAACTGATCAAAACTACTTTTGATTAGCTCATCTTTTTGCATTTTCACTCATGCAGTTCTGTCCCGACGTGTTGTGTAACCGAAAATTTACCCAAGATGGTATTTACGACAATAACACATAGTCTTCAAACTGTTTAAACTTAAAATGTTGAGGAATCAGGCAAATATTATATATTATATATAGGAGGACAATATAATATAAAGAACGGGAGTTTTCTAAGAGAAACCAAAAAGGTAGTGAATGAGCCGATTTTAGGTAATTCTCGAAAATATATGACAGCATGTGCTGGGGAATATTTGTGTCGAATTAGAAAATTTTTAAATTTTTTCTTTTGAACAAAATGTTTTTGAATATTCACATAATATGCACGTGTATTTAAAAATATGCAAAATTTGGTAAACTTCTCAAATATGCGAAATATGCAAGCAATATGCATTTAGCATAAAATCCGCTCCCTAATTATGAATAATGGTGAGGTCATAAACTCACAAGTATAAAACAAAACACTACTCTCCTCAAGAACTAATGAAGAAATAAGATGAATTTTGCAGAAAACCCCCGTCTTAGGTAGACAGAAGCTGCATATGACACCCAAATATAAATAAAAAAACTACTTCTACAAAGGGTACTGTAATTTCTTATTTATTTATTAAGAAAAGCTTCTACTGAATAAAATGGTCTTTTAGATAGGTAGACTTTTGTCATTTTATGGAATTTAGAGAAAGATGTTGCAGATTTAAGTTGTAGAGGGAGATGGTTGTACAGTTTTTTTGCGGAATATAATATAGACTTATTTACTAACTCAGAGGACGGAGTCGGTAAATAGACGTCAAAGCTAGAATTTCTCGTGAAATAGTCATGATTCGGTCTTGCTGGAAAGACATGTTTACGGATGTTTACGAATTAAGCAAACAGTTTCTAAAATATATAAAGAAGGAAGAGTTAAAATCCTGTGATATTTAAAGTAGCATCTGCAATGTGTTATTCTTTTGAGGCCAAACAGATATAGTATTGCTTTTTTGGAATTTGAAAATAACATCGGATTGGGCAACTGTACCAGAACCCCAAAAAGGAAGACCATATCGAAGATAATACCCGAACAAATAAAAATATGTTATTTGTAAGATGCTAAATTGAGCTCTTTCGAAACAGACCTTATAGCATAGCAAGCTGAAGACAATTTCTTCCTTAACACATCGATACGAAGGGACCATTTAAGGTTGCATGTCTAAAAAAATACCAAGGAATTTTACAGAATCAACGGTACTGATCTGGTTGTTATGAAGAAGTAAGAGTTGAAGACCGCCTTTATAAGATACTGCTACTGCAGTGATTCTGAACCTGTGGGGCGCGCTTTTAGCAATGTGGGGGCCTGAAAATATAAAAAAAACAACTATGTAAAACATTAACTAATTTACTAAAATCAAAGCAAAACAAAATTCTGAAAAACAAAAAAATAAAATACCCATGAACAAGGAGCTATACATAGTTATGAGCACTGAATACTAAATCAACAACTTTAATGTAAATTAGTGACTTCCTTGGGCCTGTTTTGCAGAGCAAAGCTTATCGAAACAGGGTGTAATATTAGAAATAGACGCTCTCAGTTCTTTCTCTATATTTAGCTGCGATCTATATTTGGTCTTTAAAGCAGCCATCGCGGAAAATCCTGTTTCGCAAAGGTAGGATGGTGAAAACGGTAATAGTATACGGAACGCTCTGATTTTCAGTGCAGAAAACTCATCATTTACCCGTGCCCAAAATTCAAAGAGGGCTCTAATATTAAACTGTTTCTTGATTTGGGCATTTGCTGTGAAGTCTATGAAGGTTTCTTCTTCTGCAGTAGAGAGCTCTTCGGGTGTAATTTGAAACGGATTCCCGACCCACTCATAACTACTAGGTACGTATTAATTGGTCGTCGGCAAAAAAATATCTTTTTTAAAATTTTTTGTCAGCATTGCTAAATGATTTTCAATGGTTACAAAAACAACTTTCACGTGTTGTTCTTCAGCCTGGTAAGTTTTAAAACATTCATCCACATTTTCAAATATTTCTAGGTTTTTTGCTTTAAATTTCTGCTCCACAGTTTCAATTTTCTACAGAAAGCGGTAACTTTATTATTCGTATCAAATAGGTATATGTGTATTGGCCCCTTGAAGTTGTAAGTTCAAAATTTTTAGTTTCTCGAATATATCAACTAAGTAACTCAATTTCATCAAAAATAAACCATCGTGAAACATCTAGGCTTGCGGCCTCTTTTCTTCTTCTAGAAAAATGGCGATTTCATGTCTTAATTCAAAACACGTTGTAAAAATTTCCCACGTAATAACCAGCTTGCCTCACAATAAAATAATAATGCTGAATGTACTGCATCCATGTCTTTGCAAAGTACAGAAAAGATTCTAGTTTTCAAAGGTCTCATTTTTATGTAGATAATTAACTATTTTTACAACCGTAGTTAGCACAATTTTCAAGCCAAAGCTTCTCTGTTGATCATACAGTGTCTCTATTTTTGCTTCATTTATATAATCATTTAACATAGCAAATAATTCAAGCGACTTTGCTATCAATTCTATTGGTTTGCAGAAAAGTAGTTTTACTACTGATCTGCCATCACAAAATCGAACGTAGGCAATAAAATGAGCATATTTATTGCTACTGTTGCCTCATCAAGCTGAATCGAAAACAGCTTTTCACGCAACTTCCTGATTAGCTGATCCTGTACATATCCAGCTATATCACCAATTCGGCGGGCAACAGTATCATTTGATAGAGGTATACACCCCAATTTTTTAGCAAAATTATCTCCAAACACAGTTTCTACAATTTTGATTGCAGTTGCACGCTATTTTAATTTTAACTCGAAGAATTCTCGGGGTTTGTTAATGTACTCACTATGAAGCGTTTCCCAATGTCTTTTTAGTTTATTAGGTTTCATGCTGCTCAAGGTATATTATTATTGCATAGATATATTGTTATTGAACGAGGGGGGGCGCGGTGAAAATAATTATGGGGCGCAAATGGTAAAACGTTGAGAAACGCTGTGCTACTGTTTTATATACGTTAAACGAGAGCAAATTTAAGTCGGACCAGGCTTTTATTGTGAGTAGATCAGAAGATATAGTAGCATGAAGAGTTGCAATATTTGAGTTGCTCCAAGTGATACTGGTATAATTGACAAAAAGAAAGATATTTCCAACAATTTTTAAACTAGTGATGTCTACTAGACTAGAGTTTTGCTCGAACCAGTTGGTTCCTATCATTCCATCAATTCAAATAAATACCTTGAATTCCGCAGAAATTTTGTTTGTTATCAAAATGTCGTGATTTACACAATCAAAAGCTTTGGCGTAGTCACAAAAAACGGTGGCAGTGTGAAGATTATTGTTCAGTGCTTGGTAAATGTCATGTAGTACAGAAAACATGGCATCAGTGGTACATTTATTATTTAAAAAGCCGAACTAATTTTATGATAAAATATTGTTTTCAACGAGAAAGGACTAAGTCGGGCTTTTATAAGTCTCTCAATAATTTTGAAAAGTACCAGTAGTAGTGCAATAGGTCTATAATTGCAGGTATTAGATCTTTCACCAACCATATGAAGAGGAATAATGATGGCTGTCTTTAGGCACTCTGGAAATTTACCTTTCTCAAAAGAATCATTAATTGGTGAAATGAGGACTTCCAACACATTTTCTGGCAGATTTAAAAAAAAAATTATTGATAGATCATCAGTACTACAGGAAGATTTGCTTTTAATACTATTGCTTTTTAGGATCAGTTCAGATTTATCAACTAGTTTTATAAAGATTGAATTAGAGACCTTTCTTGAACTAAGGAGATAGGAAATAGAATCTTGTTGCAAAATAATTAAAGTAATATTTTTACTCACATTAACAAAGGATTCGTTTAGATTTTCAGGGTCTGTAAAGGAAAACGAGGGGTAATAAAAATGAGCAACTCCATTGCAGCAGTTAGTTGGTGTTGTTTTCATGGCACCTGTTATATTTAGGCAAACCATCCGCTGAATATGGTTTAATTTGTTAAGATCGCTGTTGCCTGTAGCGCTTTTGGTACCCTAGCAATAGCTCCATAAGTTGGCATTGGCTTAATGATAGTAGTGCAGATCCAGGCGACCATCCTAGGTGAAAGACCCCAAGCGCGTCCGACCGTTCGCCGACACTGTTCATAGGCCATATATGGTCTTTTAGCTTTACTATCTAAGTGAGAGTTCCATGTTAATTTCCTGTCACGGGTAATAACAAGGTATTTCACCACTTCAGAGAATTTTAGACTGCAGTTTAGAATATTTGGGGGTATTAATCCCGTGACACTTTTTTTTCTGGTGAAGAGGACCATCTCTGGCTTTCTTGGATTTATAGACAGTGAGTGTTCTTTACACCGCGTTTCTATTAATCTGAGAGCAACGTGGAACGTCTCACATAATGTGTTTTTATACTTACCGCTTTGCAAGACGGTTATGTCGTATGCCTAGGCTAATGTGTAGAAACCATTCTTGCGTTGGTCAACCAGGTTATCCAAAACTATGTTCCATAGAACTGGTGATAACACCCCCTGTGGAAATCGTAATCATGTCTCTAACCGAAACGTCTTCTACATTTATGAATATTGCTCTATTGGAGACTTCTCCTTCTTCTTTACTTGCCGTGTCTGTATTCAGACGTTAGCCGTCAGAATGTTTACAATAGGGAACTTGCATAAATTTTTAAATATTAAAATGATATTAAAAAACATAAGGTAACATGATCTTAAAACGCTTGCATGCGAAAAAAAACAAATATTTTTAACCCGTACGCTAATTACGACGCTTTGAAAATGCTATAAAATTCAAATATCTTAGGAGGCTCTTGAACGTCCTTCTATGGGTCCGACGTCACGAGCTACGGTCAACCGCGGGCTAGCAGTCGGAAACAACACGATTAGGGTATATTACATTTTAATCGTCTTTAATGGAAAATTCCTAGGTATTATTTATGTTCATCTTATATATTGTAATAAGTAGTTCCCCAATCAGCTTAGTTTTAAACTTAAATTTATAAAGTTGAGTGCTACTTTGTAAAGAGTTTAAAACGCATAATATGACGGACGAGGGTAAGTCTGACAACTTACCTACCGTTGATGTCTTCATGGTGGCAACTTTTATAAAAAGGAGTGAAAGCTCTTCTATTGGAGAAATACGAGGTGTTAAGACAAATAAGTAAGAGTTATTGATAAGCATTTTTAAACCGTTTAAAACAATAGTTTGGTACCATTATATTATAGTATACGGTTTACCCCGTGGGTTTGATCTACCTACCTCTAATCGAAGGATTTCGTATATCCTGGAAAAGATTACGGTGTAATTTGCATTATAATAAAGACTATATTTTATTGTAATGTTTATTAGTACCTACTGGAGCCTTTCATTATTGTGTTCAAAGCCTTCTGAGAAAAGATTATGGTGATTAGCAGACGTACCGAGAGAACGTGTACATAGCAAACAAAATCCTTCTTTAAAAAGTTAATAATACGCATAAATAAGAAGAATCATTATTGTAATTTTACAAGTTAATATCTTTATAATCTCAGCTTATAGTTACACCGCATCCCTCGGTAGAGCGCAAGCTATAGTAGAAACCTGACTGTAGACCGCATACTATAGTAGCACCAATACTTTTTAGTTACTCTTACTTTTATTACTAAAAGTTTTGTTTATTTTTAAGTTACTTGTTTCTTCTTTGTTCTTCAACACAAGAAACGACAAAAGTAATTTCATAAAAAAGAACTTTTTGATACATGTCAACAGAGGTAAAATGTTAATATTTTTCCTGTCACAGAAAAAATTATTTTTGCCACAGAGTAAAACAAGATATTTCAACTATATTATTTATCTATGGGCAAACTGCATTAAATGCAATAGCCCACCGAACGGGCAAACGATACGAGTGGCCTATGACGTCAGACCCCAGCTCTCGCTTTTGAAGTTGTTTGAAACGGAAATTTTATACGCGGAACTTTGATCAGATGTTGTACGTACACTATTCATTGTTAAGACGTAATATTTCGAATATAACATTTTAAAACATAAATTAACAATTTTATGCAAAAAAATTTTTTAGCGCAAGTTCCCTATTATTTCTTGAAACCTTTCTTTATCGTCTGCTGCGCGAAATAATTCTTCTACTGTGGAGCCACACTATTGTGTAATACTATGCAACCATGAAAGTTTCTTTCAATCAATCCATCTCTTTCCCTCCACTTTTCTTTGTATTATAAGCTATTGGAGAAAATATGTACTAAATATCCATTCGCTCACGACCAGGGGGACGTTCCTGACATTGACGAAAATAATAATATCCGGTTAATAGTAAACAGCGCATGTTTCATAATTTTTGAATCGTTTTGTTACCATCTAATTGAGGTAATTTATTTTAATTCTAAAATATACTTAACTTGAAACAAAAACCAACTACGGCTCTGTGAGTCCAAATTTAAATTAATTCCTTTCATAGAAACTGATGCGGCTACTGTAAAGAAAATATGGCGAGGTTTCTAGGAAGAAAAGGGCTTAGTGCAGGTTGGATAGTTCCTGAAATTGTTTGAGATAATTGAATTAAATTTGAGGTGAAGCGGTGCGGAGATTTGTCAAAGATTACGTTCCTGAACTGAGAATAGAATAGAAGTAGGTATACCTAATGCGGTATATACATCTTCAATGAACTGCATTGCACCTTGAAAGATAATGCTGTGTATATTTTGTGTTTGATGAATTCTAAGGGTAGGGAATATTTCCAAAGTGCATAGATAAAATATCCTTTTTATGATGTAAATGTTGTCTCATAGCAAAATAACAATAAAAAAGAATGTGTGTACTTTGTACGCACGTAAGAAGTTATACTTCTATTATATGATTTCAACGAAATCAATATACTTTAAACAGTTTCTGTACTACTTTCCAAAAATTTTTATTAAAACAATACCAAAAATTAAAAAAATAAAAGAATAAAACACACACAAACACATGGAAAAATGCCACAAATGATTTCTGAACAATAATTGTTGCCAAAAATTTTAATTAAATACGTATTTTCTGAAAAAAATTATATAATAATATAATTACAATCATAAAACCTATAAAAACAATAAAAAAATGATATAACTTGCATTGGGCTTGAACCTACTTCCCTTGTATCCCGCCGTACGAGAGTCGACGCGATTTCAAACTGCACCACCTTCGCGTATACGTCATGTGGGAATATACACAAACTGAACAACTTTTTGACATTTTGTTTATATGAATTTTTATTAGTTTGATTTTTGTCGAATTAAAATTCAACAATATATAGAGTAAGAAAACGATACATTAGATGAAAATTTGTAGAAAGTTTGTTCGTGATCAGATTATGTAAATTAAAGCATTGGCTACTAGGGGTATAGCATAGCCAGTACTAGGTAAGTACATTATTTTTTTTACATTTTCCAAATAGGTATGAAGATAATTTTTTATTGGAATACAACTGAAACATTTAGAATTACGTACCTGTGGCTTTTCAAAACTATTTAAAAAGTCCCTATAATTATAAATTTGATTTTATTTCTGTCCTCACAACAATAGAAACTAATATATTATACAACATTTTTGTTTACCGATAACCTCCATATTGAACAATTATTGACAGATCATTTCAACACCCAATCAGAGCCCGTATAAAGGCTAATACCAAACTGTCGGTGTGCGCATGCGCGCAGATCAATATAAATTCACCCTCAATCTCAATCGCGCCTAAAGAAGTATAACTTCAATAACACTACTAATTTTAGTATATAGTTTCCCACATGGGAAAACTAATCGATATCCTAAAAATATCAGGAACCGATGGTAAGGATATAAGACCAATCTCAAACTTATAACTCCAACAAGAAGCAACAGTGCGATTACAGAATGAACTGGCCGAGACCTTTAGTGTCAAAAAAAGAGTTAGACAGGGTTGCATACTGTCACCAGCCTTATTGAACATATACTCTGAAAACATCTTTAGAGAGGCCTTGAACGAATCAGAAGATGGTATTGCTGTAAATGGTCAACTTCTAAACAATATTAGATATTTGATTGATAGATTCGACCGATATTTGATGGAAGTTCATTTTTTAACAATAAAACACTGAAAACATTTGTTTTCTATACTTCCACAAAATTTATTATAACTATGTGACTACAGCTGTTTCGGAAGAGTGCCTTTCTCAAGTGATTTAGTTTACTATGTGTTTGCCTTTTTAAAGTCTTTAACTGAAGAGGCTGAGGAGTGGAGAGCTGTTTGTCTCAAGTTGGTCATTCAGAATTATATCTGTATTTTTAATTTATTAATTTCCTTAGATTCTAATAAAGGCCTTTATTTTGAATATGTAGAATTTGAAACTCTTCATTAAAAGAATGATTTTGATCTAGAAGGTGAAGGGCGTAGGTAGAAGTGTCTGTTTTTCTATTGTTGAAAATCCTTTTGTGTTCTGCTATCCGTTTGTCAATGGTTCTGCCAGTTTGACCGATGTAAGTTTTCGGACAGTCACCACAAGTTAGTTTGTAGACACCACTCTGTAGTTGTGTTCTCTTTCGGCTCTTGTTGTTCTTAATATATTTGCTTAAGTTGTTGTTATTTCTGACAGCTGGTGTTATTCCTTTCTTTTTTATGTATCTGGCTATTTTTGTTGTTATCTTGCCAGTATATGTGATAGAGCAGAAAGTACTGGGTTCTTTCTGTGGTGGTGGATAGACTAATATCAGGGCTTTCTTATGGAAGACGAATATTAGATATGCAGACGATACAGTATTGCTGCCATATAATGCTCAGGTGCTTCAAAGTATGATGGATAATGTTAGAGAAGCATAACTAAATTGCAAGAAGACAAAAATAATTAGCATTGGTAAGAGCAGAAACATAAACGCCCAAATTACAATAAATGATACGCACTTAGAAAAATTGGAAAAAATATTGTTTGTTCTGTAATATTAAGGATACTTGGGATCATAGCTACGAAAAAAAAACTCGTATTGAAAAAGCTAGAAGCTCTTTTATGAGTCTTATAAAGATTCTCTGAAAAAACTTATCTTTCAGTATCAATATACGCATAAGAATTCTCAGATGTTACGTAATTAGTGACCTCCTCTACAAAGTAGAAAGCTGGAGTCTTACAGAAGATGCCATAAAACGATTAGAGGCATTTAAAATGTGGTGCTACCAATGTATGTTGAGGGTCTCATAATATATACCTCACACAACTAACATAACTATTCTTTCTCCAGAGGCTAAAAAGACAAAGAAATAATTATTAACACCGTAAGGACCCGAAAACAGGTGTTACATTATATTTAACTTTCGTCGACCTTAAATTACGTAGATAATAAATGGTACTGAGACGCACTGAGCCTCTGAAAGATTGACCTGGGCAAAGGTTCTTATCGCGGTACGAGGATTCGGATGAACACTATATTCGCTGGTTTATAAATAAGTCCGTAAAATAACAAGACAAAAATGAGAAAATGGTGGAGGAAATAATGAAAAAATTTAAAGCATGAAAGGCAAGGACACCAGGAGGGAAAAGAAAATAGATGGCCTGCAGTCAGAAATAGAATGCATGAAGAAAGAATACCTGGTAATCAAAGAAGAAAATAGAGAAATAAAAGAAAGAACTGAAAATGCAAGAAGGCAGAATAAATGACCTAGAAAGGGAAATAGGAAAAAAGAAAATAGTAATCTTCGGGATTGGGGAAACAGAAAATGAGGATACTGTAATAAATATGTGTTTTGTTACTGGCTTCTAGGTGCCAATTAATTAAAACTCTCTTCTTGGTTCAAATACGTTATATTTACATTTAACTCCATCAACGATTAACCATAATAAATTGTTTACATATCACAGTAACGACCTACCTTTACATTACTACTACAAATAATAATGATGATATCATATCATCGGGCATTCACTTATATATGTTAGATCACTAATCACGTATTTGACTTTTTAAAAAAGAACTTTATTTGTTACACATTAAATATTCAAACAATAGTACAAAGTAAATTAATTTAAAATGACTACAATAACTGGACTGGTCGAAGTTGCAGCTAAGAGTGGTCCCGGCATCTGAAAATGGTAATTTATAGGTTTGGTATAAAGTGCTGAATCGCTGTTCCTATGAATGTTGGCCAACGGTTCGTACAAAGTTCCTCTGCTGCTTGCTCAGCGGTTTCTGTGGGAATGGTATGATGAAATATGAAGTCGGCGAACTTAGGCTAGTTCAAGGTTAATATTTTCTCATATAACAACTCCCCTTATTAGTGAAAAGTCAATGCCATTGCTTTGACTTTTACAGAGAAATTGGTGTTTCTGCTTCTTCTTCGCTTTCTTGTTGGACATTGGGTCTTCTTCTGAAGGAGGTTAAGCTTTGAAGTTTTTGTCTAATGGAATTCCTGCGTGGTGCTGAAGTTGGAGGCTGATCCTGGGACAAGGAGATTGCAATTTTTGGGAATATTTTGGTTCGATATTTACAGCAAAGGTATAAGATAACTAGGATGATAATCAGGGATAAGGTAGATATGGTGAATAAGGGTAAATGTTCCTCGATGAATGATTGGCTTATGATATGGTCCAGTTCTTCTGAATATTGGTCCAATTTGTGTTGTGCAATATTTAAGTCATCTACGTTGATCTTACTGAGTTTTAGCGGTTTCAATTTTGATAGGTGACTCTTTGTCTCAAAATGGTCACAGCATCTGTAGGGTACGTTAACTGGGTGACTTCTATACGTAATATTTGTATATTTCTCGATTTGGTCTTTGGCATGAATTCTGGTACTGCCAATGAATGCAATACATTCGGGAATTAATCTTAAGATTGAATTTGTTTTGATTATTTGTGTAGTGACATCTTTTCTTGCACATTTGATTGTTACTGGTAATGGATCGGAAATGGTTAGCAACCATAAATTTCGGTCAATTTCTTGAACGTTGTAACCTTGTGCCAAGAGCATGGACATCTGGCAAGTTTTTGGCAAGTTGCTGAGAGGTTTCAAAAGCTGGGCTTCGCATATAGCATCGGTGTCTATGGGGTACGGAAGAATGTCTGTACACATTCTTTGGTTTTGACTGATTTGATTGCATTTTTCGGTGTCCATGGGTAAGACATATGAAATTGAATCATCATCTCGCGCTATGTATTTATGAACAGTTGAAAGTATATGATGAAAACCAGTTTGATACAAAGTGAAGATTTCGGGATCAACTAACGGAATTTCGAGAACGAAGACAATTTTTGAATCGAGCTGATAAGCTTGTAGTTTTATTATGTCAATATACTGAGCTATATTTGACATATAAGTGGGTAGAGGCAAAACGTTATTTTGTAATGACTGTGAGATTTCTTTTAATGCTTCCATTAAGTCTATGGGCGAAATAATAGAACTATGTAAAATTTGCAGGCGAGAGAATGTGATAGAATTTAGTATATCCTTTAAATAATTTTCTAAAAATACGTAGCTTTCCATTAAGGACTCACATAAATCTAGTATTTGTAATGGATTTCCATATTGTTCCAATACCATTTACTAAACCGCGTTTTACGCGTTTATTATAAGGTACTGTGTCAGAGGTTATTTCTTTATATTTTAAGTTAACGGAGTTTGAGATTTGTTTTAGCAGACTAACATGTGTCTGTACTTCGGCTTGAAAGGCAAGTTTTCTCGGTGTATCCACGTTAATAAATTTTTCTAATAGGTTTTCCAAAATTTTGTCATTGTTGGATATTGTAGTTTTGATAGGCAATAATTCTTTGTAAACAAGTAAAGTCCATTTGTCGTTAGATATTCGTATAGTTCCTTTTTCATGGAAAAATATTCCAATTGTGTTATTAATGGGAGTGAGGAGAATTTGGGATTGGACGATAGAAAGGAGTCCATAGAATCTGTAAAGGAAAATTATTCAAAATAAGGTTTTAGTCTGTCAAAATTTACTTTAGAAGTTTGGTTAGTTTTGGGATTTAGGATAATTGCGGAATTTGTAAAAATTTCTTGAATTTCGAAAGGTCCATTAAAAAGATTTTCCGATTTTGATTTAATTTGGGATTCTTTTACGTAGACTTTATCACCAATTTTAAAATCAGGTCTTTGTGCTGAAATATTTTCGTCAAATCTTACTTTCGCCTTTTCTTTCGGTCTCTCTGTTTTTGCTCTGGCTACTTTGTAAAAATATTCCATGCGATTATTCAGGTCTCGAATATATTTACTCATTAGTGTTTTTTTATTGTATAGAGTTTCTGGTGGTCGGCCTGCAGTGTGCCCAAATATAAGTTCATATGGTGTAAAACCGTGAGTTTTATTTTTTGTGTTGTTATAGCATATTATTGCATAAGGAAGTATAGTGAAGGGATGATCGTTTGGGTTTTCGGCTTGATTTGCTCTAATCATTTCTGAGAGTGTGGCATGAAATCTCTCTACGGATCCATTAGATTGTGGATGGTTAACACTAGAAAATGTTAGTTTGATGTCGTATAATTCGCATAGGTCTTTGATTATAGCATTCTCGAATTCTCGACCGCAGTCGCAATGAATTCTTAATGGTGTTCCATAGTGTTGAAAGAAGAGTAAAAGTGTCTTGGCTACTGTTACTGCTCTTTTGTCTTCTAAAGGATAGGCTTGTGTGAATTTTGTCAGTTCGTCACGAATAGTTAATGCATAATTTCTAGTTGGGTATTCGAATATGTCCATATTGATTCTTTCGAATGGTGTTTTTGGAGTTTCTGTTATGACTAGTGGTCCACTTAAGTTTTTTCTACAAATTTTAACTTTTTGGCAAATTTCACATGCTTTTACAAATTTCTCTACATCTTTTGTTAAATTTTTCCAATTATATTTTTGTTTTATTCTTCTGACAGTTTCGTTTATTCCACGGTGTAAATTATTTTTACCACAATGGTAAGGATCTAAAATTTGAGGGATTTCGTCTTCGCTGGCTGTTTTAATTATATTTTGACAGATTCTTAATTTTAATTCTTTGTCAGCAAAAATATAAGAAAATATCTCTAGAATAGGTAGTTCGAGATTATTTTCGACACAATATATTTTTGATTCATCGAATTGATCTTTATTTGCAAAAAGTACAAGAAACAGGTGTGATATTACTCGTTCGGGATCAAAAGGTAATGGTATAATAAAATATTTTCGATCTTTTACTGTTTTGCCGTGTACAATATTAATTCTTCTGTTACTATATTCCATGTTTTCTTCGAATATGTCATTCATTATTTTCTCGTGAAGTTCTTCAAGTTTATTTTGCCAGAAAAAGGTAACAATATTTTTGTTAGATTTGTCTAATAAGTCCGTATTCGATATTTCAACTTTAGAATAATCGATTATCGACTTAGTTCTATAAAGTTCGATAAACTTATCAAGTTCTTCGGACATTTTTTCTATATCTTCTTCATCGTTGTCTTCCTCGTTTTCTTGTGTGTCCGTGTCGTCTTCATTCGATGCATGTAATGTGATTTTCGATTGAAAGTTTGCACAATCTTTAAAATGGTTAATCTTAATCCTTGAGAGGGCATCAGCGTTTCTGTTTATTTTTCCTGCACGATGTTCTATTTTATAATTGTATTCTTCGAGTTTTAGGCGCCAACGCGCTAATCGGCTTCCGGGATCTTTTATCGAGAAAAGCCATGTAAGGGGTCGATGATCGGTAATAAGTGTGAATTTTCGGCCAAAAAGGTATGGTCTAAAATGTTTGACTGCCCACACAATAGCTAGTAATTCTCTCTCTATGGTTGAATATTTTGTTTCTGCACCGCATAACGTTCTGGAGGCATAAGCTATGGGTAAATCTTTTCCTATTGGGCCTTGTGATAGAACGGCTCCAATCGCGAATGCACTAGCGTCAGTTGTTAGTAAAAATGGTTCCTCAAAATTCGGATATATGAGTATTGGATCTGATGTTCTGATTCGTGATTTTTGAGTTCGTTAAAGGCTTCTTTGCATTCAGAATTAAAGATAAAAGGTACGTCTTTCTGGAGTAGTTTTGTAAGTGGTTTAGAAATTTTTGCAAAATTTGGAATAAATCTTCTGTAGTAACCGGCTAAGCCTAAAAATGATTTTATTTCTTTGGTGTTCTTTGGTTCCGGGAAGTTTTTGATGCAAGAAATTTTAGCTGGATTTGTTTTTACACCATTTTCTGTTACAAGGTGGCCCAAATATGCCACTTCTTTTCTTAAAAATTCGCATTTGTCTGGCTGTATTTTTAAATTTGCTTTTCGTAACCTTTTAAAAACTTCTGTTAGTCGTGACATGTGATCATGGATAGTGGGTGAGTAGATAATTATGTCATCCATGTATACTAGGCATCTTTCGTTTTGTATTCCCAAGAGGATGTTGTCCATTAGTCTTTGGAAAGTAGATGGAGCATTCATTAGTCCGAATGGCATGCGGACAAATTCATAATGCCCATTTTCGACGGAAAAGGCCGTTTTCTGGATGTCTTGTGGCTCTATTTCAATCTGGTGAAATCCAGACGCTAAATCTAGTGTTGTGAAGTATTGGCATCTTCCTAATTGGTCTAATAGTTCTGATATTTGTGGTAGAGGATAACGGTCTTGTACTGTCAGTTCGTTAAGCTTGCGATAATCAATAACAACTCGCCATTTTTGTTTCCCTGAGGCATCCAATTTCTTCGGTACAACCCAGACTGGACTCGAATATGGCGACACGCTTTTCTGGATTATTCCTTCTTCTAACATTTTATTAATTTGCGTCTTTACCTCTTCCTTATGTATTTGAGGATATCTATAGGATTTAGTGAAGATAGGTTTAGCGTTGTTTGTATCGATTTTGTGCTTGATTTCGTTTGTGAAAGTCAATTTGTCGCCTTCGACATAAAATATATCTGCATATTCAGTACAGATATCTAAAATCAGTTCTTGTTCTTCGCAATTTAGGTGATCAATTCTTAGTTGTTCTTTAATTATTTTTGTTCTATCTACTACGGGTTCTCCAAAATCATTTCCGTTGTAGGCTAGGATTGTCTCCGAATTTTTGAAAGCTTCAATTGAAATGTCTGAAAATTCGATTGTCTTCGGCATAGCATTAGCATTTAGGACGGAAGTTAAGAATTCTCCATTTTCGTCTACATGGACTAATGCATGAGGTAATCTAACTTTTTCTATTTCTTGAGCTGATAATATGGCATCTGTATTTGATAAGTTGCATTTTAGTCTGCATATTTGTTCGGTCCGGCTGTCAATGGTAATTATGTTTTTTCCTTTTATTCGTTTTCTCTCCGGTCTTTCAAGATTTTTGTCTTGATCTCGGTTATTTACGATAGTGTATTTTTCATTCATAGGGTTTTGGTATCTTAAATTTGATTCCTGTTTAGAATCTGGTTTAATTTTTATTTTAGGTTCGTTTTGTCTTGTTTCCGTAGGGTGTGTCGGTGATATGTCTTTAGGAGGTGTGTTTGTATCGTGTCCTACCTTGTGAAGGGTGAGAGTTTTAAAATTTGTATGCAACTGTCGGGATTTGAGATCTATTACGCATTCATAATGATCTAGAAAGTCTAGGCCTATTATGCCATCGAAGTCAATGTCTAAATTGAAAATAAAGACTTTGTGGGGATTATCGTCAGTGAAAGGAATAAGGACAGATTCTGTTATTAACAATTTTTGATCGGTTATACCTTGGATAGTAACGTTTTCAGGAAATCTATTATGATAATTGCGTGCTGTGTTTTCTTTGAAAACAGTGATTCCAGCACCTGTGTCGATTAAAAGTTTAAAAGTGTTGGTAGCATCGTTAATGTAATATAAATTTTTGGAACTCATGTTATGAAATGGGGTTACAGGAACCTTTGTTCGGGAAAATTGAGATCCGGATGAAAATTGTCTAAGTTGAGTGCCTGGATTTGTTCTTGGATATTCGTAATATCCGTTGAATGGTTCGTATGGTTGGGAGGATGATTTTGATTCTGAAGTGAAAGAAAATCCTGATAATTTTCTGTGTCGAGTGTGTTATTGGTTTCGTAAAAGTTATCTGTTTGTGGATTATTTTCTGTATAATAATCTGTTTCATAGTTTTCGTAGTTATCGGGATTATAATAATTATTATCTGTATAGTAATCGTCTGTATAATAGTTAGTCGTCATTTCATCAGGGTATTCATTTAGAACATGTGCCCTTTGAAAATTTGGGTTTCTTTGAATAACGGATGGACGATTTTGATTTTGATTTTGAGATGAAAAGGAAGGTCTCTGTTGGTTGAAATTTGGATTGTTGGAGGAATATTGATTCCTATTAGGGTTTTGATTGTTTTGATAGTTGTTAGGTCCATTATTATATTGGTTTTGATAACCGTTAGGCCTAGAAAAAGATTGATTTGGTTGTACGAAACGGGAAGAACGGCATTCAAAATTTTGATGACCTATTCGGCCACAATTTGTGCATTTTGTAAATTGAGACGAGGGTCTTCTCATTGGCTGAGAGGGTTTAGGAATAGTTGTCTTAGAATTGGATTTTTGTTCTTCAAAATATGACAATTGAAGTTCGCGTCGAATACGATTGCTTGCTTCAATGAGATCTTTAGGGTTACTAGCCCTAATAATTTGTCCTAGACGAGGTTCTAAACCGGTTAAAAGTGTGTTTAGGGCCATGGTATCGATTAAGTCACATTGGGCGGTTTTTTGTTCTGCGGATAAATCTGCAATTTGGATCGAGGCGTATATTTTTGCATTCAAAACTTGTAAGCGATTAAAGAAAGTTAGAGGAGATTCGTTAGATAGTTGTCTTAGTCTTTGTCAGTCTTGTATTAAGGAGGTCAGGTCTCTACTGTCTCCGAAATGTAGATTTAGTAATTGTTTTATTTCTTTATAAGAAAGTGGTTTTCTAGAATTAATAAGCTGTGCAGCTTTACCTTTGAGTTTATTTTTTATGTGAATCGTTAAAAGAACGCGCTGATCGCCTGTAGCCATCTTAATAGCACAGTCGCACGCATCTAAAAATGTTGAAAGAGAAATCGGATCGCCTTCAAATTCTGGGATAATGGAAAAAATTTCCGAAATCTTATATGGTTCGATTTCTTGTTGAGTTTGGGAACGTGTCTCGGGCATTTTGCGGGATATTTTTAAACGAATATGAAAAAAAGAAGTCTGGAGAAATATAAAATATCTGTATGTAAGGGAGAAAAGAAATATGTAGTGGTATATAAAGGGCAAAATGTATCAATAAAAATAAAAATGTTATATAGAGACAAAATGTATCAATAAAAATATCAAATAATATATCAATAAAAATGTATCAAATATATCAATAAAAATATCAAGAGAAAATATACCAAAAATATAGCAAGTAAAAATATGTCAATAAAATATGGTAGAAATATACCAAGTAATAAAATTATGTCAATAAAATATCAGTATAAAATAGTATAAAGAAAAATGTCAATATTAATACTTTCAAATATTAGATAATCAAATTGTATTTTATTTTTTTTTATGTATCTTGATTAATAAATAATTGACTTGCAGTATAGTCAATCTCGTAAATTATTAAAACAAAATTATTAACGAGATGATTCAAAATCCACTTACATAAAGAAGAACATCGGGACGCCTTGTTCTCTCTGCTCAGCTACCAGGGGCTTCACTAGGTGTTCCTTCCGTAGATCACAGGAGTGAGGTTGTTCGGAGATGCTTTCTTCTTTAAGGGTCGTCTTGTTCTCTCTGCTCGGCTACCAGGGCTTCACTGGGTGTTCCTTCCGTAGTTCACAGGAGTGAGGACTTCCGTAGATTCTTTGATCCGTTAAGGGATAAGAATCCGCCGCTGCCAGTGAGTATACACGTGTTCTAGCAACGTTAAACGGACCCTACTGACTGCGCCAATTGTTAGATCACTAATCACGTATTTGACTTTTTAAAAAAGAACTTTATTTGTTACACATTAAATATTCAAACAATAGTACAAAGTAAATTAATTTAAAATGACTACAATAACTGGACTGGTCGAAGTTGCAGCTAAGAGTGGTCCCGGCATCTGAAAATGGTAATTTATAGGATTGGTATAAAGTGCTGAATCGCTGTTCCCATGAATGTTGGCCAACGGTTCGTACAAAGTTCCTCTGCTGCTTGCTCAGCGGTTTCTGTGGGAATGGTATGATGAAATATGAAGTCGGCGAACTTAGGCTAGTTCAAGGTTAATATTTTCTCATATAACATATATATATTGTTATATTTCTATTTGATATGAAAATTAAAATTTGATAATTATAGACAAAATTCAATTTAATATAAAATATTTTCAATTTTCTCAACCACGGGCATATAAATTTAGAACAACCTGTATACAACAAATTGTTATATTTAATTTTAAGAAGTGATTAAATAAGACTCAAGTGAAATCGATAATAGGTAATTATGTTTGTTCGCGGAAGGATCGATCATTAGCCGATGCTAAATAAGACTAAGTGGAAATAGAGAATAGGTCATTAAAATTTGTATATAGTAGAAAGTAATTTTAGAATGGGAATTAACTATTTTCTTTGAAATCCATTAAGCATATTTAGAAAGTTTAAAAATTGGTTTTGAGGAATACTGCGAATGAGAGTTGGTGGTGGAAGTTTGATTTGTGAATCTGGAAGGGATATTTAGAAAGTAAGGGAATGAATGACAAATAGAGAGCAGAATGTTTTGAGCTGTCGAGAAGTGAAGTCGAGTAGTAGACGGTAGTGTACGGAGAGTGAGAAAGCCGGTGTAGTTCCGTGAGTGTGGAGTATCTATCGTGGAACGAGAGGTAGGCCAGGTTGAGAGTAAAAGAACCTCCTTGAGCCAGGAGTTCCCGGTAGCTGATTGCAGTTTCGAAAAAGGTAGAACACAGCATCACGACAGAAGCAGGAAACGAGGGCTATACGAGCTAGTTTCAGAGGAGAACATTACTGGAAGCCAGGACGAGGTTTTGATTGCAGCCAAGGATAGCAGGAAACGGGTCTTGTGTGAAGACATTCTCAGTTCATCAGAAAAAGGTCAGTCTCATTTGTTTGGACATGAATGTATGGGTTTTCGTAGTAAATACCACATTTAAAATTGAAGAAACATAATCAATAATATCAGAAAAGCTTCATCAAACTTAAATAGAATTGTTGCTAATAAATCATAATAGTTAAATGTTAATAAAAAACTTTCAATTGGAAACCAAAAGGAAATAAGATTCCCATGTGTAAATGTTATGTTTAAGAATAATAAGATATAGCAAATATGAAGCAGTGATTGCCATTTAAATAAAATAAACAATATTTTGATTACAATTGTAACCCATATGTGTTATTATTTTACTCTTTTCTTTCCTATCCCGATTAGGAACCATTGAGAAATACTTAGAAGCCACGTATGTAAGTAATTAATTTTATAAAAAGCCCTGAGATTGAAAACATATTGATATGTGATCTGGTAAATTAATTAGATTATTATTAATGCATTGATTAAATTAAATGACATATGAAAATATTATCTCATATCAACAATCAAGATCACAACAACTGTCGTCCAACGTGGAAAGCATTGATAAGTATTTCTAGTGGTAAATTTGAAGGATAGAAAGAGTAAAGCCGGTATTTGAAAATTTATATGCCTGTGGTAAAAAGTGAGATACTTACATTTGATAACATAAAATTTTAGATCTCTTTAGGTACAAATTTTACATAACTGATTTAATATTTTATTTTTACGATATTTACATTTGATATATTTATTGACAATTTATAATATTTGGGTGAGAAAAAGTCGTCTTGGTAACATACTAGTAAAATTTCATATTTGGCGGGGACAGTACTTCTTGAAAACAAATGTCTGTGACAAGAAGCCAAAGCAAAGACAACAAAAAACAAAAAGAACATTCAAATCAAGAGAATAATTCAGACCAAGAAGATATTTTAGACACGACAATCATGGCATCAGAACAGCAAGAATTATCAGGAATAGATAAATTATTACAAATGATGCAACTCCAGTCACAAAGAATAGAACAAAAAATGGATAAAAATCAGGAGGAAACAAAACAAGCAATGGAGAAAAATCAGGAAGAAACATCAAAGAAAATGGATAAAGTGGATCAAAAAATGGATGAAACACAACAAAAAATGGATGAAACACAACAAAAAATAGATGAAACACAACAAAAATTGGATCAAAAAATGGATGAAACACAACAGAAAATGGATGAAACAAAAAGAATAATGCAAGAAAATCTGAAGGAAACAAAACAAGCCATAGAAGAGAACAACAAGAAAATGGAGGAACGCATAGAAAAGTATGAAATGAAAATTAAGGATCACATGAAAGAACAAGAAATGAAAATTCAAAATAAAATAAAGGAGATAACGAATTGCCAGAAAAAAGAAATGGAAAGTTTGGAAAACAAGTTGCAAAACGCTATTCAAGCAGACATAGAAGAAGTGGAAAGAAAGATTGCGGAAATCAATACTCAACAGAATGTCGGAGAAAGAAGAGAAATGGTTATACATAGCACAGATGACGTGAAGATAAGGTTTGGCGGGGATGTAAGAAGATTACACCCAGTGCCGTTCATAAATAGCCTAAAAAAGAAAATACAGCACATCGGAAATTTCGAAACAGCAAAAGAAACTATCAGAAACCATCTCAAATATGAAGCAAGCCTATGGTTCGATAGCAAAGAAGAAGAATTCGGAAATTGGCAACAATTTGAACAAAAATTTTTGAATTATTTCTGGGGAAAGGTCCAACAATTGGAAATTAACAAGGAATTGCAAAATGGGAAATACAATGATAGGATGGGTGTATCAGAAAGGACATATGCTTTGCAAATTTACAATAATGCAAAACATTTACAATATAATTACTCATCGGAACAATTAGTCGAACTGATTGCAAGACATTTCGAAGAAACGCTGGAAGACCATATCACATTGCAAAACTACAAAGACATAGAAAGTTTATGCCAATTCCTACAAATAAGAGAATCACGGTTAAGAGAAAGAAAATCAAGAAGGTCGCGAGAAGATTACAGGCCCCGAGAAACACAGGATTACAGAGATAGAAATCAAAATAGGAGGGACTATACAAGACGAGATTTTAATCCCAGAAGGGAAAACGAAAATAGAGACAACGGAAGAGGAAATTATGAACAAAGAAATAGGCAATGGAATGAGGACAGAAATCGAGAATACCAGAATAGAAACACCACACGCTCAAATCAAGAAAACAGAAATAATGGTAGACAAAATGAACAGGGATATCGAGAAAACCGAAACAGATCCGACAGACCAAGAGAAAATAGAAGAGAGGTAAATAATACCCAGACAGAAGAATATGACGGAGAGAGAAATTATGACGAAAATATAAACAACAATGAGCAACCGGCGTCTTTTCACGACGGCGCTCACTAAAAACAAAAAAACAAACAGGAATCTTTTGTCACCCCAAGGAGTTTATTAAATTGGCAGGAAACAACGAAAAGAAAAATGGAATTAATTTAAAATTTGTGGATGGATTTATCAACGAGAAACCAATTAAAATTATGATGGACACTGGATCTGAAATAACATTGGTCAACAGAAAACTAATAGAAGAAGTTAACTTAACAAATTTAATTTACAAAATACCTAGGGTAAATTTAGTGGGCGCAAACAAACGGACATTGGCAACTATAAATGAAGGCATACGAGTAATGGTACGACTGGGTAAGAAGATGTATGCACTACAATGTGTAATATTGCCAAACATGTCACATGACATGATAGTAGGAGTTGACGAATTGGCAGAAAAACATGTAGTGATAGATTTTAAAAATAATACGATGAATCTAACAGAAAAAAAGGAATAAAATGGAATTGGAAAGAAGAACAGGAGGAAGCTTTCGAAACATTAAAACGAGAATTCGCAAAAGGAACGAAAATATACCACCCCATTTACAATTTACCTTTTATACTCCGAACTGATGCGTCCATACAAAAATTTGCAGGAGTTCTGTCTCAAATACAAAACGACCAAGAAGTGCCGATATGTTTTATATCTCGAGTGACTAAAACACATGAGAGAAAATATAGTGTTACAGAATTGGAGTTTGCCAGTGTACTATATTGCGTAAACAAATTGAGGTTTTACTTATTGGGAGCAAAATTCACAATCGAAACAGACCATGCAGCTTTAGTACATATCATGAAGAATAGATTAGTAAATAATAGAATACATAGAGGCATTCTATTATTACAGGAGTATGATTTTGAGTTCCGATATATAAAAGGGAAAGACAACATAATAGCCGACGCTCTAACACGGGATGAGGACACCGGAAAAAAGGAAACAATTACTCTACAGGTGGGACTAAATAGATTAATACAAGAAGAAGGGATATACTCGTTAAATGAGATAAGGACAAACCAGGAAGACCTAGAGGAAAGAGAAAAAAGAAGAGCGGAAGTAGAAAATAACATATATTTTAAGAGAATAGACGGAAAGGAACTATATTTAGTGACACAGACATTGGCCGAAAAGATAATAAAGAAATTACATGAGGACAATGGGCATATCGGTAGCAGAAAAGTTTGGCTCGTTTTTAGGGAAAATTACATCAGCCGACAGGATTACCGCATTGCAAAGGAAATTACCCAGAAGTGCGATGTATGTCAAAAGTATAAGAGTCGGAATTTCAAAAACGAAAATGTTGCCAAAAATATTGAAGCCCGAAACAAACTAGACATTGTAGCAATAGATATGTTAAGCGATCTAATTATGACCACTAAAAGGAACAAACATATTCTGATAATGGTGGATGTGTTTTCAAAATACGTAAAATTATATAGTTGCCGCACCACAAAGGGGGAAGAAATATTAAGAAAAATCGACAATTTTATAGCCATAGTAGGAACACCAAAAAAGATTCTACTGGACAATGCAACGTATTTCCGAAATGATCGTTTCAAGGGACAACTTCGAGAACGAGGAATAGAGACAAATTTTGTCAGCATCAGGCATCCACAGAGTAATCCTTCGGAACGATTCATACAGGAAGTGACGAAATTTCTTCGCATTGCAACAGATGGTCAACATCGCCACTGGGACAGGAAAATGGTGGAAATAGAAAGGTATCTAAATACAATTCCGAGCACAGTAACAAAAGAGACCCCAGAATACATCATGAAGGGTGTACTGCCGATAAGGCCATGGGAAGACCAAGAGCCAAAAGAATATCAACAGGTGATTGAAACCGTACAGAGAAGATTACGGCGAAGCAACGAAAAATATATCCAAAGACAGGAACAAAATAGAAAAAGAAGACCAGTGACTTTCCAAAAGGGTGAAAAAGTACTCGTGAGGGCATTACGAGTATCAAATCTTCCTGGGGGCATTTGCGCAAAGTTGATGCCTGTTTTCGAAGGCCCGTATATCGTGAATAATGAAAATGGGATAAATAGTTATGAGTTGAGGCACAGGAACTCGGAAAAGATCCGAGGAATTTATAATATTCACGATGTATACAAATATCACGAATAAAAGACAGAATTACATGAAGTAGATAGTAAGTTAGGATATAAGACGTAGATTAAAGTAAGGAAATATACAGGGAGTTGGTTTTGCCTCGAGAAAATTTATTTAAAAATGCAGATAAATTTTATCGAATACAAGGCGGGGATTTGTTATATTTCTATTTGATATGAAAATTAAAATTTGATAATTATAGACAAAATTCAATTTAATATAAAATATTTTCAATTTTCTCAACCACGGGCATATAAATTTAGAACAACCTGTATACAACAAATTGTTATATTTAATTTTAAGAAGTGATTAAATAAGACTCAAGTGAAATCGATAATAGGTAATTATGTTTGTTCGCGGAAGGATCGATCATTAGCCGATGCTAAATAAGACTAAGTGGAAATAGAGAATAGGTCATTAAAATTTGTATATAGTAGAAAGTAATTTTAGAATGGGAATTAACTATTTTCTTTGAAATCCATTAAGCATATTTAGAAAGTTTAAAAATTGGTTTTGAGGAATACTGCGAATGAGAGTTGGTGGTGGAAGTTTGATTTGTGAATCTGGAAGGGATATTTAGAAAGTAAGGGAATGAATGACAAATAGAGAGCAGAATGTTTTGAGCTGTCGAGAAGTGAAGTCGAGTAGTAGACGGTAGTGTACGGAGAGTGAGAAAGCCGGTGTAGTTCCGTGAGTGTGGAGTATCTATCGTGGAACGAGAGGTAGGCCAGGTTGAGAGTAAAAGAACCTCCTTGAGCCAGGAGTTCCCGGTAGCTGATTGCAGTTTCGAAAAAGGTAGAACACAGCATCACGACAGAAGCAGGAAATGAGGGCTATACGAGCTAGTTTCAGAGGAGAACATTACTGGAAGCCAGGACGAGGTTTTGATTGCAGCCAAGGATAGCAGGAAACGGGTCTTGTGTGAAGACATTCTCAGTTCATCAGAAAAAGGTCAGTCTCATTTGTTTGGACATGAATGTATGGGTTTTCGTAGTAAATACCACATTTAAAATTGAAGAAACATAATCAATAATATCAGAAAAGCTTCATCAAACTTAAATAGAATTGTTGCTAATAAATCATAATAGTTAAATGTTAATAAAAAACTTTCAATTGGAAACCAAAAGGAAATAAGATTCCCATGTGTAAATGTTATGTTTAAGAATAATAAGATATAGCAAATATGAAGCAGTGATTGCCATTTAAATAAAATAAACAATATTTTGATTACAATTGTAACCCATATGTGTTATTATTTTACTCTTTTCTTTCCTATCCCGATTAGGAACCATTGAGAAATACTTAGAAGCCACGTATGTAAGTAATTAATTTTATAAAAAGCCCTGAGATTGAAAACATATTGATATGTGATCTGGTAAATTAATTAGATTATTATTAATGCATTGATTAAATTAAATGACATATGAAAATATTATCTCATATCAACAATCAAGATCACAACAATATAGAATGAACTATTTCGACCTCACGCGCCAGCCTTGGTCAAGGGCGGGCAATTAATGATATGCTTTACTTTCAATCAAACATCTTTTGTACAGGGTGATATTATAAAACCACACCTCCCCGTTTTGTTAAAATTACATATTTTTAAAATGAGATTGATTGTCCATCATCGCCTTTTAGGAGATAGACCTTATATTACTTATATAGTTAAAAAAAATCCTATTCTACACAAAAGTTCATATTTTCCCTATACTAAACTGGTATTTTATAACCTATCACTAGTTCACGTACTTTCACGTCGTGTCTTTTCGTCCTTTTTTTTTTCGTTCACTAATTAACTTCATCAAAACAGTGTCCACACTGCATGAAATTGATCCTAACTTTTAAATAGTCTTTTAGTGCCTATAAGCCGTAACTAATCTAATTGTAATAAAATCTCGAATTTAATACTTCCTAAGCTAAGCTAAATATTACCTAAACCTCTATTAAATGGTATATAAAAAAAGAATTTAACGTTACTTTACTATTTCACCTTATTATTTCAGTCTTATTTTGATTTATTTATATACGCCTTACTAACTTTAAAATATTGTACCTATAATAAAAATGTAATCTCTCTAAGAACTTCACTTTTGTGTCCCTTTGCTTACTATCTACTAACACTATTGTAAGATATTGTCTATCCTTAATTCAAACACTTCCATTTTCCGCGAAAATTTAACCTGAATTCATTATATACAAAAAATAAGTTATTTATAATTTACGTTACTTTAGAGAGAAAAAATTTACAACTTTAATTCTTAGACATAATTCAATGATTAGCTACTTATTTGATATTATTCTTAATTCTGCTTTATTTTGACATTTCTGACAAATTTTATGTATCATCTTTCATTTTTCCCACATATTTTAATAAAATTCTTTTTTCTCTCTCTTCTTCTTGTCTGGTACTATAACTATATTTCTTCATTTTTTTCCACATAATAACACTTCTACAGTGTAAATAATTCATCTTCATATAGATATTTCATATAACAATCATATATCATTTATCTCATATATCATTTCATATAATACCATATTCATCACTTCATATACTAGCTCCGATACCTTCGTTTTACCTTAATAAAAGAGGTTTCACTCGGATGTCTTAGTTCTCCGCCAATATTAACCCGAATTTTCGCCCTGATCTGTACGCACCATTGAGGTGGTATAGTTAACTGAAAACACGAAATAGGTATTTTATGCGGTTCAAATTCTTCTAAAAATATCACAACCTCAATCCCTTGCTTTGAGGCCGTTGTTTATTCACGAATAATCATGAATAAAATAGGTACCCTTCAAAACACAGAGTGGGTCTCTAATAAGCTTTCAAGCTTCTATAAATCACTTAGTACCTTCCTAATTTGACAAGAGCAGTGGGTTTCTTATTGTCTCTAGTTGCCTCATAATATTTAGCTTATAATATTGTTAGTTCTTCTTCTAATCTATATAGTTCTTCTCGAAATTCTTTATCTCGACCAATCAGGTCGGTTCGTTAAAAATATATCTCTTGCTTGTAGCAATGTTTGTCGTATGTCATCACTAATCATTATTTATTAAAAAAATCATTTATATATCATTTATCGCACAAAAATTATTAATTCAGGTTCATCCCATACAAAATTTAACACAAAATCGATGAAAATGTACTAAATATACTCAATAAATATCAATAATAAAACAACTGGCTAATAAAAATTCAATAATAGTATACATATTCGACACAAATTCAATTCAAAATCAAAAAAGAGCGTATGCAAAAGTTAGATAAAAATATTCAAACTCAGTTCATATCTCAAAATTCGATACAAATTTTTGGAAAAAATTCGATATTCCATAAATTATTCAAAAATAACCGTACTAAAAATCGAAATCGGATGGAGATTTTTCAAATAAATTCAATAAGAATTCAAAATTCAATAAAAATTCAATAATAGCATATATTATAATAAACTTCGATAAAAATATTCAATTCAAAAATCACTTCATGTTTCAAAATTCATAGATATTCTTAAAAAAAATCGATACTTCATAAATTATTCAAAAATCAGAAAAGATAATTATTCAATTTTCAATAATAATATGTATATAAAAACCGAGGGAAGCATTTTCAATAAAGATATACTTAATTTCTTACTTACATTTTAACACTTGTGTCTTTTTTCACTGGGTTCGGTTCTTGGGTCCTGGTCTGGTCCATTTTCCGCCGTCGGTGTTTCCAATCTTTAGTTCCCATCTTCAGAAGATTCTCCAACTAATTTACAGGAACGCCATGTAATAAATTATATGTGTTTTGTTACTGCCTTCTAGGTCCCAATTAATTAAAACTCTCTTCTTGGTTCAAATACGTTATATTTACATTTAACTCCATCAACGATTAACCATAATAAATTGTTTACATATCACAGTAACGGCCTACCTTTACATTACTACTACAAATAATAATGATGATATCATATCATCGGGCATTCACTTATATATATTGTTATATTTCTATTTGATATGAAAATTAAAATTTGATAATTATAAACAGAATTCAATTTAATATAAAATATTTTCAATTTTCTCAACCACGGGCATATAAATTTAGAACAACCTGTATACAACAAATTGTTATATTTAATTTTAAGAAGTGATTAAATAAGACTCAAGTGAAATCGTTAATAGGTCATTATCGTTGTTCGCGGAAGGATCGGTCATTAGCCGATGCTAAATAAGACTAAGTGGAAATAGAGAATAGGTCATTAAAATTTGTATATAGTAGAAAGTAATTTTAGAATGGGAATTAACTATTTTCTTTGAAATCCATTAAGCATATTTAGAAAGTTTAAAAATTGGTTTTGAGGAATACTGCGAATGAGAGTTGGTGCTGGAAATTTTGATTTGTGAATCTGGAAGGGATATTTAGAAAGTAGGGGAATGAATGACAAATAGAGAGCAGAATGTTTTGAGCTGTCGAGAAGTGAAGTCGAGTAGTAGACGGTAGTGTACGGAGAGTGAGAAAGCCGGTGTAGTTCCGTGAGTGTGGAGTATCTATCGTAGAACGAGAGGTAGGCCAGGTTGAGAGTAAAAGAACCTCCTTGAGCCAAGAGTTCCCGGTAGCTGATTGCAGTTTCGAAAAAGGTAGAATACAGCATCACGACAGAAGCAGGAAGCGAGAGCTATACGAGCTAGTTTCAGAGGAGAACATTACTGGAAGCCAGGACGAGGTTTTGATTGCAGCCAAGGATAGCAGGAAACGGGTCTTGTGTGAAGACATTCTCAGTTCACCAGAAAAAGGTCAGTCTCATTTGTTTGGACATGAATGTATGGGTTTTTCGTATTAAATACCACATTTAAAATTGAAGAAACATAATCAATAATATCAGAAAAGCTTCATCAAACTTAAACAGCATTGTTGCTAATAAATCATAATAGTTAAATGTTAATAAAAACTTTCAATTGGAAACAAAAAGGAAATAAGATTCCCATGTGTAAATGTTATGTTTAAGAATAATAAGATATAGCAAATATTAAGCAGTGATTGCCATTTAAATAAAATAAACAATATTTTGATTACAATTGTAACCCATATGTGTTATTATTTTACTCTTTTCTTTCCTATCCCGATTAGGAACCATTAAGAAATACTTAGAAGCCACGTATGTAAGTACTTAATTTTATAAAAAGCCCTGAGATTGAAAACATATTGATATATGATCTGATAAATTAATTAGATTATTATTAAAGCATTGATTAAATTAAATGACATATAAAATTATTATCTCATATCAATAATCAAGATCACATCAACTGTCGTCCAACGTGGAGGGCATTGTAAAGTATTTCTAGTGGCAAATTTGAAGGATAGAAAGAGTAAAGCCGGTATTTGAAAATTTATATGCCTGTGGTAAAAAGTGAGATACTTACATTTGATAACATAAAATTTTAGATCTCTTTAGGTACAAATTTTACATAACTGATTTAATATTTTAATTTTTACGATATTATATTTGATATATTTATTGACAATTTATAATATTTGGGTGAGAAAAAGTCGTCTTGGTAACATACTAGTAAAATTTCATATTTGGCGGGGACAGTACTTCTTGAAAACAAATGTCTGTGACAAGAAGCCAAAGCAAGGACAACAAAAAACAAAAAGAACATTCAGACCAAGAAGATATTTTAGACACGACAATCATGGCATCAGAACAGCAAGAATTATCAGGAATAGATAAACTATTACAACTGATGCAACTCCAGTCACAAAAACTGGATGACATTCAAAGAGAAACAAAACTAGCAATGGATGAAGCAAAAAGGACAATGGATAAAAATCAGGAGGAAACAAAACTAGCAATGGATGAAGCGAAAAGGACAATGGATAAAAATCAGGAAGAAACATCAAAGAAAATGGATAAAGTGGATCAAAAAATGGATGAAACACAGCAAAAAATGGATGACAATCAAAAGGAAACAAAACAAGCAATAGAAGAGAACAATAAGAAAATAGAGGAACGCATAGAAAAGTATGAAAAGGAAATAAAAGGATGTTTGACAACAATGAAAAACGAGATAGAACAGCAAGAAATGAAAATTAAAGATCTAATTATGACCACTAAAAGGAACAAACATATTCTGGTAATGGTGGATGTGTTTTCAAAATACGTAAAATTATATAGTTACCGCACCACAAAGGGGGAAGAAATATTAAGAAAAATCGACAATTTTATAGCCATAGTAGGAACACCAAAAAAGATTCTACTGGACAATGCAACGTATTTCCGAAATGATCGTTTCAAGGGACAACTTCGAGAACGAGGAATAGAGACAAATTTTGTCAGCATCAGGCATCCACAGAGTAATCCTTCGGAACGATTCATACAGGAAGTGACGAAATTTCTCCGCATTGCAACAGATGGTCAACATCGCCACTGGGACAGGAAAATGGCGGAAATAGAAAGGTATCTAAATACAATTCTGAGCACAGTAACAAAAGAGACCCCAGAATACATCATGAAGGGTGTACTGCCGATAAGGGCATGGGAAGACCAAGAGCCAAAAGAATATCACCAGGTGATTGAAACCGTACAGAGAAGATTACGGCGAAGCAACGAAAAATATATCCAAAGACAGGAACAAAATAGAAAAAGAAGACCAGTGACTTTCCAAAAGGGTGAAAAAGTACTCGTGAGGGCATTACGAGTATCAAATCTTCATGGGGGCATTTGCGCAAAGTTGATGCCTGTTTTCGAAGGCCCGTATATCGTGAATAATGAAAATGGGATAAATAGTTATGAGTTGAGGCACAGGAACTCGGAAAAGATCCGAGGAATTTATAATATTCACGATGTATACAAATATCACGAATAAAAGACATAATTACATGAAGTAGATAGTAAGTTAGGATATAAGACGTAGATTAAAGTAAGGAAATATACAGGGAGTTGGTTTTGCCCTCGAGAAAATTTATTTAAAAATGCAGATAAATTTTATCGAATACAAGGCGGGGATTTGTTATATTTCTATTTGATATGAAAATTAAAATTTGATAGTTATAAACAGAATTCAATTTAATATAAAATATTTTCAATTTTCTCAACCACGGGCATATAAATTTAGAACAACCTGTATACAACAAATTGTTATATTTAATTTTAAGAAGTGATTAAATAAGACTCAAGTGAAATCGTTAATAGGTCATTATCGTTGTTCGCGGAAGGATCGGTCATTAGCCGATGCTAAATAAGACTAAGTGGAAATAGAGAATAGGTCATTAAAATTTGTATATAGTAGAAAGTAATTTTAGAATGGGAATTAACTATTTTCTTTGAAATCCATTAAGCATATTTAGAAAGTTTAAAAATTGGTTTTGAGGAATACTGCGAATGAGAGTTGGTGGTGGAAATTTTGATTTGTGAATCTGGAAGGGATATTTAGAAAGTAGGGGAATGAATGACAAATAGAGAGCAGAATGTTTTGAGCTGTCGAGAAGTGAAGTCGAGTAGTAGACGGTAGTGTACGGAGAGTGAGAAAGCCGGTGTAGTTCCGTGAGTGTGGAGTATCTATCGTAGAACGAGAGGTAGCCCAGGTTGAGAGTAAAAGAACCTCCTTGAGCCAAGAGTTCCCGGTAGCTGATTGCAGTTTCGAAAAAGGTAGAATACAGCATCACGACAGAAGCAGGAAGCGAGAGCTATACGAGCTAGTTTCAGAGGAGAACATTACTGGAAGCCAGGACGAGGTTTTGATTGCAGCCAAGGATAGCAGGAAACGGGTCTTGTGTGAAGACATTCTCAGTTCACCAGAAAAAGGTCAGTCTCATTTGTTTGGACATGAATGTATGGGTTTTTCGTATTAAATACCACATTTAAAATTGAAGAAACATAATCAATAATATCAGAAAAGCTTCATCAAACTTAAACAGCATTGTTGCTAATAAATCATAATAGTTAAATGTTAATAAAAACTTTCAATTGGAAACAAAAAGGAAATAAGATTCCCATGTGTAAATGTTATGTTTAAGAATAATAAGATATAGCAAATATTAAGCAGTGATTGCCATTTAAATAAAATAAACAATATTTTGATTACAATTGTAACCCATATGTGTTATTATTTTACTCTTTTCTTTCCTATCCCGATTAGGAACCATTAAGAAATACTTAGAAGCCACGTATGTAAGTACTTAATTTTATAAAAAGCCCTGAGGTTGAAAACATATTGATATATGATCTGATAAATTAATTAGATTATTATTAAAGCATTGATTAAATTAAATGACATATAAAATTATTATCTCATATCAATAATCAAGATCACATCAATATAGAATGAACTATTTCGACCTCACGCGCCAGCCTTGGTCAAGGGCGGGCAGTTAATGATATGCTTTACTATCAATCAAACATCTTTTGTACAGGGTGATATTATAATACCATTATAAATATATAATCCGTTATGGAAAAGGAAAGTCAGAAAGTTATAGAAAAACTGGATATCGAAATTGATGAAAAAAATGATATAAGTGAAATCAGAAGAATTGGAAAGAAATGGCAAATAAACAAGACCTATGCTAATAGAGCTAACAGATTGGAATAAAAAAGGGAAATAATCAAGGCAACTCATAAATTAAAGGAAAATAACATATTCATAGATGAAGACTACCCCAAAGAAATTCAAATTCAGAGAGGAATATTACGAAAATAGATGAAAGAAGCGAGAGGAAAAGGATATAAGGCAAATATAGAATATAACAAATTGTACATAAATGATGAAATTTATACAGCAGAGAGCTTAGCTTATGAACAAGAGGAGCAACAAGTCGTAATAGACGCCGATAAGAAACATAATGCAAGATCAAAAGGAGGAAGAACATACAGCGAAAGGTCTACTGAGATAAGAAGCAAATACCCAAGAACAATCCATCCAAAAAACTGATTAGCGAATCGGACGGAGACACGTTGATGACGACCAAGCAAGAACATGGAACATCCAGTACTACGAAAAAGCAAACAAAGAGGATAACTAATAACAAGGAAAACAATAGAGAGAAAAACAAAAAAAAATGAAAAAAGCCATCAAACTAGGAACTTGGAACATCAAAACTTTGTATAACAAAGAGAAGGAACTAGAAATGGAATTTGAAAAAGCAAATTTAGATTTTCTTGCATTAACGGAAACTAAGAAGAAAGGTAAAGGAGAAATAGAGCTAGAAATGGACATTTTCTATTATACAGTGGGGTCGACACAATTAAAAGAGCTGCATCAGGAGAAAGAAGCATAATACACTCCAGAAACAGAAATTTTATAAAAAATTGGAAGGGCATACCAGACAGAATAATGGTAATTGAATTTAAATGCAATAAACAAATTAAAAGTAAAATAGTGGCGTATGGGCCGAACGAAGACGAAAGAGCAGAACGAAAAGATGTTTTCTAAGAAGAGCTATCAAGAGCGACCGAAGGAAGCAAAGGATCCATATTAGTAGCCAAAGATCTTAGTGGGAGAGTAGGGCAGAGAGATCATGCGTACAAGGCAGTAATTGGAATACATGGGGAAAAGAAAAGAAATAATAATGGCAAGAGACTACTCGACTGCTGTCAAATACACAATCTAATCGTCACAAATACCTTCTATGAACACAAAAAGATATTCATAAGTATACAAGGAAAGAACCTAGCAGAGGTGAAAAATCCATAATAGATTAAGAGACGAAGTAACAGAGGATCACAACCAAAGAGCAATAACAAAAGAATTTAGCACAATCAAATCATACAGATTAAGACACAAAACTTTAGCCAACAAATATGTACATGTTTTGAACGAAGAATTAGGAAGGAAAAAATGGGAAAACTTACAAGTGGACCAGATGTGCCAAACATTCAAAAACACAATTATAAAAACAGCAGAGAGAGTTTTTGGAATACACAAAAGCAACAGTAAACATAAATGTACAGCATGGTGGTCAGAAGAAAATAGGAGAAACACACGCAAGAAAAAGGGGATGTGGAGAAAATATCTAGGCAACCGAACAGAAGAAAATTATAAACAATACAAAGAGCAGCAGAAAAGAGTTAAAAATATAATAGTAGCAGCAAAACAAAATTCCTGGAAATATTTTGAAGACAAATTAGAACATGATAGCAGAAGCAATCAGAAATTATTTTATAAGGTCTTAAAAGGAATAAGAGGTAATAAACATAAAGAAGTAACATAAATAAAAGATTTTAATGGAGATCTACTGACTGGTGAAGTGAGCATTATGAGAAAATGGAAAGAGTATTTCCAGAAACTACTACAACATGAACTACACAGCACAAGTGAAGAAGATGAGCAAAGAACGGGCGAGCAAGAAGTTGACTTTATACCAAACATTACACTGGATGAATTAATTGACGCGATTAGGAAGATAAAAAATGAAAAGGTACCAGGTCATGATAAAATTACGGCAGAAATTATCAAAAACATGGGTGATGTGGGATTACAAAAATTATTAGAAATATTTCAAATGATTTGGAGAGATGAACAAATACCTACAGACTGGGAAATTGGTCTGATTTTACCTATACATAAGAAGGTTGACCACAAAAATTGCAACAACTATAGAGGAATAACTATGTTAAATACATTGATGAAAGTTTATGAGCTAATAGTAGAGAGTAGACTGAGAAAAATAATAGAACCAACATTAGATGAATCGCAAAGTGGTTTTAGACCTGGTGGATGTACACAAGATCACATTTTTACGTTAAACGATATAATAAATAAAATATTATCTAGGCAGAAAATGACGTACCTCAGTTTCCTTGATATGGAAAAAGCATTCGATAAAGTACCTAGATCAAAAGTATGGAAAAGTCTGAATAACAGAAACATATCCGAGAAACTTATACGGGTAGCTAAATCAATATACAGAGACACTAAAAACCGTATGATAAGTAAAAATATGATATCCGACCAGCTCAGAACAACTGAAGGTATAAGACAAGGGGAAGCTTGATCCGTTACTGTTTATTCGGTTTATGGACGAAATAATAAAAGAAACAAAAACAAAAGTCAGATCACTACACATGGGGTATAGAAATCTGAAAAGTACAGAGATAGCAGATTGTATATTTGCCGACGATGTAGTAATTTTAGCAGCGACTGAAGACGAGTTACAAAGAAGTGTAAAAACATGGAACAAAGTTTTAAAAAAGTATGGTATGATTACGAACAAAGAAAAATCGAAAGTAATGGTAATATCCAAAGAAAGAGAGGATGTACATGTTCAGATAGATGATACAGAGATTAGACAGGTACAGTCATGTGAGTACTTGAGAGTAACCATGGAAGAAATAGGTAAACAGGGAGCTGAGATCAATAAAAGAATTGATAAAGTGAATAGACTGTACCACGCAATAGAAAAAGCAATTATTAACAAGAAAGAAGTATCGAAACATTAGAAAATAAAGGTATTCAAGGCTATATACAGACCAGTACTTACATACAAATGTGAATCCTGGGTACTAAATAGACAACAGAAAAGTAAGATTCTGGTAGCAGAAATGAGGTATCTACGCAGAGCTTAAGGAGTCACTAGAAGAGATAGGGTAAGGAACAACTACAGAAGAGAAGAACTGAAAATCGAGACAATGATGGAGTATGTTGAAAAAAGACAATTATGTAATTATGTTGGTGGGGGCATTGACAACGACTACAGAAAGAAGTACCAGTTAAAAAAGATATGGGAAACGAAGGTACAGGGGAAAGGAAATAGAGGAAGACCAATAGAGACATGGAACGAAGTGGTGGCAAGGATTCTTGACAAAAAAGGAATATCATGGAACGAGGCAAAGGCTATGGCACAGGACAGGAAGCAATGGAAGAGATTTGTGCACTGTTAACAGAGCACACGTTAGTACCTACACCCAAGGGGTAGAAGGTTAAAGGTTATACATAAGGAACAGAAAATTGGCTTACTTCGGCCACAATATGCGTAATAATAAATACCGACTTCTACAGGTATTTATACAAAGCAAGAGTAAGGGCAAGAGAGGCCCTGAACGTAGACCTATATCCTGGCTGGCCAATCTTAGGAAGTGGACTGGTCTAACGTCTACGTGATCGGATTTCCAGTACAGTTTCTGTTGGAGAACTGTATTCTCCACCCAAAATAAATTCTATTTCACCAACAACAAATTTCCGCGCCGCCTCTGTAACAACCATAAATAATTTCATTACGCAGTGCCTGAAGAAAACTTCCAAGAATGTTAATCTCCGCCCTCTCTCTTTTACCCAAAGCACCCAACGGAAATATTTGTTAACGGGATGAAAGAGCGGGGTGCAACAGTCAGTCAACTATCAACACTCATTAAGAACGTACGCAAAAACCTCTTTTCATTTACGCTTTTTCGAAGAGAATTCTTCACGCCGCAATTAGCAAAAAGCCGGTACAAAGTGTAAATATATGTGTAGTGGCGTCTTTCACGGATAAGTTGTTAACTCAATTGTTCACATGTAAAATTCTATTTCTTGCCCTTTTCAACTTCATTACAGTCATAGCAAAATAGAAAGTGTTTTATTTACATTAACAATTCAACAGGCCAGAATTACAGCATCTTACGGTTCATTAAAAGTTCTCCTCTTAGCTATCGAAGGCTTAGCGACACATTGAACTTACTGCAAGTGCAAAACGCTGGAAAGAGACATTGGAACTACTCCAAACTCTCCATGGAGGAATGTTGAACACCGGCGTCCCTCCATTTTGTTCCTCCGAGACCGGATTTTATTTCAAAAAACACTCAATTCAAGTTTCTATCTAATTCTATTATTTGTTAAAAAACATTTCTGGCTAATGCCAACTCTTTCTAAAAGACATTATAAGTGTCGCGTTTTTCGGATATTCTCGTCGAATAGACAATAATTCCAAGAGACAAAGTGATTGCGTTATTTATTCTACGGACAAATAAACATTCTGTGAACAAAAACAGTGATAATAGTTTACTTCAAGAAGTGGTGTTCAAGGACTAGCTGATTCCAGGAAAAGCAGCCCACATTCAAGTACCAAGAGCCCAGGGGTGACGTACAAAATAAACTTTTCTATATGTAAATTCAAAAAGTTAATTTTCAAAGATCTCTTGCGAAATGTTACTCTAATAAAGTTAAACACTATTTAAAGAACTATTCAGGGTTGAATTTTTGGTTTAATATTGCATGCTTGTTAAAATTCAAAAATAAATAATAATTTCATTCAAAAATAAACAAATTAAAGTTATTACAATGAGCAAAAAAGGTTTAAGTAAATTAGTAAACAAAAAGCATTCAATTCTAGATTCTGTTAATAGAATTCAAACGTGGCTAGAAGCAAACCATGACTCGGAAAAAGATGTTTTCTCATTCAAAACAAGAGAAGGTCGATTACAAGACCTGTTCTCTGATTACAATAACGTACAGGATGAAATTGAATTCCTGGACGATTCTCAAAAATGTGATCGTGCCATATTTGAAGAAAATTATTTTGCGGTTCTGTCAAAAATACAAAGTTCGATTAGAGCATTGGATATTACCAATACAGGGAGCGTCGCTGCCGCTAAGCAAGTGGCCGTAAAGCTCCCGGTAATAAGCATATGCAAATTTTCCGGGCAAATAGGGGACTTCGAAAGTTTTTTTGAGCTCTTTGACACACTGATAATACAAAATCAGTCCCTTTCTGACATCCAAAGGTTTCTTTATTTGAAAAGTTACCTACAGGGTGATTCTCTTAAGTTGGTGGATTCTTTGAAAGTCACAAATGAAAATTTTTCGATTGCTTTAGATATTCTAAAGAACCGCTATCAGAATAAGGTCACAATCATAAATTCTTACTTAACAGAAATTATAGACATTCCTACACTGAGAAACAGCTCACCGCAAGCCCTCAGAAATTTTCTAACTACCGTAACAAAAAATATGCAATTGCTAAAAAATTTGCAATTTTCAAGTACAGAGCTCATTGATATAATTTTAGTTTTCCTGCTAGAAAGCAAATTAGATTTTTCAACAAGGAGACTTTTTGAAACTGAGCGAAATCATTCAGATGTACCAAAATTGGATGTTCTTCTTAAATTTCTTGAAAAAAGGTGCATTGTTCTGGAAAGCCTGGAAAATACAAATCCTAGGCAAGCCAAAAACGTAAAAGTTTCACATCATGCATCCAGTAATAACACATCAGAGGATTCAGATAAAAATAATACGTCAAATAATTTAGTTTCTGATTTTTATTGCATTTTCTGCAAAAAGCAAGGTCATAAAATTTACAAATGTCAATTTTTCAAAAACATTCAGCATGATGACAAAATAAAATTCGTGAATTCAAAAGGTCTCTGCGTAAATTGCCTAGGTAGGCATAATTCTAAAGATTGTTCATCAAAACATGTATGTACCGTTTGTAAAAGGCGCCATAATACAAATTTGCACATTCTGGCACCAAATAATAATTCGGGTAAACATAATACTTTTTCTACGACCCATAAAAATGAAAGTCCGTCCACTTCTACAAATTCAAACAATTACGAACGCGAACATTCGTCAAATTCAAACTTTCAAGGTCCTTCGTTTCAAGGGCAAGAACCTTTTACAAATTCCTTTTCTGCCTTGTCCGTAAAAAATTTAAACATACTTCTAGCTACGGCCAAAGTAACCATTTTCGACAAAAACGGGAAACCTTTAACGGCCCGATTGTTACTCGATACGGGAAGTCAAAATAGCTTTTGTACCCAGTGTCTCGCTGATAGGCTGGGCTACAAGCCATATGACATATCTCTAAACATTTCTGGCATAGGCCAAAGTAATTCGGTTTCAAAAAAGGTGGTCAACATAAAAATGCATTCTAACTATAATAAAAAGTCCTTCAAAATTTCATGTGCCATCTTAGAAAATATTACTTGCAATCTTCCACAGTTCCGCATTCTTACAAAAAAATTACCAATTCCAAGGGACGTTTTTCTCGCCGACGATTCATATCACAAACCTAGTCAGGTAGACATCTTGGTTGGGGCTGATTTGTACTACGACTTAATTCTTCCTGACATAATTCCCCTGGGCCCTAGGCTTCCAGTTTTGCAGGCTTCTCATCTGGGGTACCTAATAGCCGGCGTGATTGCTCCTCACTTGACGGCACCTACAGTAGCAAACAATGCTTCTGGAGATGTTGCTCTACTTTCTACGTGTAGCACAGACGAGCTGCTCACGAAATTCTGGAACATGGAAGAACTTTCTCAAAAACCTATTCTGTCGGAAGCTGACGAGCTGGCCGAACAAATATTTCAAACTACAACAAAGATCCTTGAAAATGGACGCTTTGAAGTAGATATTCCATTAAAAAGTGCACAAGAACACCAATTACTGGGTGATTCATTTTCTATAGCCAAACGGCGTTTTCTTTCACTCGAAAATAAATTCCAAAAAGATAAAAAATTATTTTTCGAGTACAAAAATTTCATTGACACATATATTTCTTTAGGGCATGCTGAATATGTACCTCTTTCGTTCGTAAATGAAAATTCGGACAAAAAATATTTTATTCCACATTTATGTGTCATCAACGAACAAAATAAAAGTACAACTTTGCGTGTCGTCATGGACGCTAGTTGTAAAAGCTCTACAGGAAAAAGTCTGAACGACATTTCATTAAAAGGGTATCAGGTTCAACCCGATTTATTCGACATTCTGGTTCGTTTCAGGCAATACAAATTCATATTTTCCTGTGACATTCAAAAAATGTTTCGACAGACGTGGATCAACAAAGATCAACGCTTTCTACAAAATATTCTATGGAGGGACGATACCCACGATTCTATAAAATGTATTCAATTAAATACTATCACATACGGGACGAATAGCGCCCCGTTTCTTGCGACGAGAGTCTTGCAAGAAATTTCAAATAAAAATAAAGTTCAATTCCCATTGGCCTCGCATTTTCTCGAAAACCAATTCTACGTAGATGATGGTTTATGTGGGTCAAATAATATTCAAGAATTGCTCGAAATACTTCAGCAATTAAATTCTGTTCTAAACCGCCATGGGTTTACTTTACATAAATTCCATTCAAATTCATCCATATTCCTACAACAAATCAACCCAGAACATTCAAAAAATACTACTCAGGAATATGACCTAAATTTCGATTCCACTTCCAGTAAGGTTCTAGGCCTAAAATGGGACCCTGCGGAAGACCAAATAACAATTTCCGTCCCCGAAAATAATTTCTGCCCACCAATAACAAAAAGAAAAATCCTATCTGCGTTAGCGCAATGTTTCGACCCTCTGGGACTCATCAATCCGTTTATTGTTAAAGGCAAAATGCTTATGCAGAAACTCTATCTGCAAAAAATTCACTGGGACACAGAAATTTCGGACAAAACTATTCTAAACGATTGGAACAACTTTCTACAGGACTTGTCACAATTAAAACAATTAAAAATTCCTCGTTTCTATTTTTCTGAAAAAATAATTCTGAAGGTTGAGCTTCATGGATTTGCAGACAGCAGCATGGCAGCTTATGGCGCATGCGTATACCTAAGAACTTTCTACTCAGATGAGACCATCTCTTGTGCATTAGTTTCTTCCAAATCAAGGATAACTCCGTTAAAGACGGTAACACTTCCTAGGCTTGAGCTGTGCGCAATGGTTCTTCTTTCAAAACTTGTTGCAAAAATAATTTCTATCTTTGAAAATCAATCTATAAAATTTCATTCAGTCAGCCTCTGGTCAGACTCCCAAGTAGCTCTGTCGTGGTGTAAAAGTCATCCAAGTCGGTGGTCGGTTTTCGTGGCTCACCGGGTAGCTCTTGTCCAAGAGTTGACTCACATGGCTTCACATAAAGTCTGCGCAAAATGCCGCAGACCTTCTTTCTCGAGGAATGTCTGGTTCTGAAATTCTCAATAGCGACTTCTGGTGGCAAGGTCCCAAATGCTTGCGAGATAAAAATTTCAATGTTTCAAATCTAGTAAATGACAGAGTTCTCGAAAACCTACCCGAGGAAAGAAAAATAAGCCTCGTGGTAAATTCTAATGTGGAAAATTTCTGGATAAAAATTTTCTCACGTTTCTCAAATATTTCACGCTTAAAACGTACAGTAGCGTACGTATTTCGTTTTATTTCTCATTGTAAAAAACAAAAAATTTCTGAACCTCTTTCTGTTGCGGAGTTAAATTATGCAATGGATTTCATCATCAAGAAAATACAGGGTGATGCATTTTCAAAAGAAATTTCGGCGCTTAAAAATAACAAATTTATTTCGAATAAAAACTTCATGTCACTAAAACCATTTTTAGATTCTTCTAATTTTCTCAGAGTTGGAGGCAGACTTACGAACTGTCCCGACATAGACTATTTGCAAAAACATCCGATACTGCTCCCCTCCAATAATCCTATCGTCAATCTTATCATCAAAAATGAACATCTCAGATTGGGACATGCTGGTGCGCAAACAGTTCTCTCAAATCTTCGTTTGAAATTCTGGGCTCTCAATGGTCTAAAGGAAGCAAAACGAATCATTCGCAACTGTACCACATGTTTCCGATTTTCGTGTGCTCCTGCACAACAGCTTATGGGTAATTTACCTGAAGATGGGTTGTCCATTACAACAAGACCCTTTCAAAAAGTGGGTGTAGATTATGGTGGACCCTTTCTGTTAAAATCTTCTTCACTCCGAAAAGCGCCAAAAATCAAGGCATACATAGCCATTTTCGTGTGCATGGTGACCAAAGCTGTGCACATTGAGGTTGTTTCTGATCTAACAACTTCTTCCTTTCTATTAACACTTAAGAGGTTCATTTCCCGACGTGGTAACCCAACTGTCATTTACAGTGACAATGCCACATGTTTTTCTGGTGCAAGAAACCAACTCTATGACTTACACAAATTTTTTCAAAATAAGTCTAATTCTCAAACCATTATGGAATACCTTTCTGAAAATCAAACCTCGTGGAAGTTTATCCCCCCTAGATCTCCTCATTGGGCTGGGCTCTGGGAAGCTTCAGTAAAAAGCGCAAAATATCATATGCGTAGGCTAATAGGCTGTTCTTCTTTCACTTTCGAACAGTTTTACACTGTCATGGTTCAAATTGAAGCTGTGATGAATTCAAGGCCTATCTGTTCCATGTCCAGCGACCCTTCAGATTACACCTTTCTCAGTCCTGGGCATTTTATAATTGGCTCCAGCCTGTCAGCGCATCTTGAGCAAAACTTACAAAAAATTCCGGAAAATAAACTATCCATGTTTCAGCAAATTACAAAAATACAACAAAGTTTCTGGAAAAAGTGGTCTGTTGATTACTTGAACCGGTTACAAAATTCTCCAAAATGGTCCCGACCAAGGGAAAACGTAAAAGTCAATGACTTAGTTCTTCTGAGAGAGGATAATGTACCTCCTCTAAAATGGCCTTTAGCACGGGTAGTTGATACAATGCCCGGGCAAGATGGCAAAGTCAGAGTGGTCAAGTTGAAGACCATCGATGGTCAATTCACAAGGGCAATCTCTAAAATTTCGGTTCTCCCTAATCAAGGTAAAGAAGAGTAGGTTAGACCACAAGGCTCTAACGCCGGGGGGAATGTTGGAGAACTGTATTCTCCACCCAAAATAAATTCTATTTCACCAACAACAAATTTCCGCGCCGCCTCTGTAACAACCATAAATAATTTCATTACGCAGTGCCTGAAGAAAACTTCCAAGAATGTTAATCTCCGCCCTCTCTCTTTTACCCAAAGCACCCAACGGAAATATTTGTTAACGGGATGAAAGAGCGGGGTGCAACAGTCAGTCAACTATCAACACTCATTAAGAACGTACGCAAAAAACTCTTTTCATTTACGCTTTTTCGAAGAGAATTCTTCACGCCGCAATTAGCAAAAAGCCGGTACAAAGTGTAAATATATGTGTAGTGGCGTCTTTCACGGATAAGTTGTTAACTCAATTGTTCACATGTAAAATTCTATTTCTTGCCCTTTTCAACTTCATTACAGTCATAGCAAAATAGAAAGTGTTTTATTTACATTAACAATTCAACAGGCCAGAATTACAGCATCTTACGGTTCATTAAAAGTTCTCCTCTTAGCTATCGAAGGCTTAGCGACACATTGAACTTACTGCAAGTGCAAAACGCTGGAAAGAGACATTGGAACTACTCCAAACTCTCCATGGAGGAATGTTGAACACCGGCGTCCCTCCAGTTTCATTAGGCAAATTTTGTAAAATTTAGATTTTTTAATTTTTGATATTCAATTACGCCCTCTAGCGGTGAATCTACAATTATAAAAATAATTTCCAGGCTTTTCCTGAGACAACTTTTGTTTTAACATTTTTTTTCTCTAAGTTGTACTAAAAATGGTTCCTGAGATATGGCCGAGAGCCATTCTTATTGGGACACCCGGTACACGTGCAATATTCTTCTTCAGCTTTAAGTAGTCCAACATTGGATATAGGCCCCCCCAATTCAATCCAGTCTTTTCTATTTTACTTATTGCCACTGCTTCTCTTTATTTATCATGGTATCCATTGTTGTATTTAAAGATTCCATCTTTTATCCTTCAGTCGGTTTTGTGTCCTGCGAAGCTCCATTTTAATTTGGCAGCATGTTCTCCTGCGTCTTTTAACATTTATTTGTTTTTTTTTTTTGTCTATAAGCTTCACCCCGAACATTGATCTTTCCATCGCTCTTTGTGCCTTTAATGTTTTATCCATATTGGCCTTGGTGAGTGTCCACGTCTGTGAACCATGCGTAAGTATTGGGAGGGTACACTGATCGTAAACTCTAGTTTTCAAGTAATATATTGAAACGAAAAAAAATGCATTAAAAAGTTTTAAATGTATTTGGACATAACAAAACTGCACTAACAAAACACCAAACAGTTACCAACAATACAGAGATACAAGAAATTACATCAATTCTAAGATAAAAAATATAAAAAGAGAATATTGGACACGCTTTACCAAATAAATGGAATACGATTTGTATGGGGCGCAAAGAAAAGTTTGGAAAATACTAAAAAGTAGGAAAAAACGAACGTAGTAACGAATATAGAAGTTTAAATAAAATAGAAGCAGAACAATGGACCGCCTATATAGAAGAACTATATAAGGAAGATACTATAATACCTAAAGAAGAAGAAGAAACAGGAAATGAAGATTAATCCAACATAGAGAAACAACTAGAAATCACAAAAGAAGAAATAAGGAATAACATACGTTAATTAAAAAACAGAAAAGCCCTAGGACCCGAGGGGATACCAAATGAAACCCTAAAATACGGAGGAGAAACATAGAGATCGTTTTCAAGAAATAATATGTAGCCAGCGTGTACTAGACTAGTGGAGGACGAGTATAACAATACCTATACACAAGAAAGGAAACAGCAAAAACCCTAGCAACTACCATACCATCACCTTGCTAAGCACAACTCTTAAACTTTTAACAAAAATACTTGCCAATAAAATAAATGAAGAATACACAATTAGTGAGAAATAACAAGGTTTTCGGAAAAATAGGTCCACAATAGACGCCATATTTATAGCCAGACAAATTTCTGAGAAAGCACTGGAATATAATAAACCTTCATTTATGTGCTTTATAGATCTGACTAAGGCCTTCGATTCTGTAAGATTGGAAGATGTGCTAAGATTACTAAAGGAGCAAAATCAGAACAACAAGATGATAAGGATAATTAAAGGCATTAATACGAAGAACAAAACCAGAATAAAAGTAGAGAATGAACTAACATCGGAAGTAGGAATCAACTCGAGAATTAGACAAGGGAATAGCTTGAGCCCATTGCTTTTTAATTTAGTAATGGGCAAAATCATAGAAAACATTAAAGGTATTGGAAAAGGATATAAGATGGCAGAAAAACAAATAAAAATCCTCTTTTATGCTGACGACGCAATCTTAATCTCCGATAGCGAGGATAACCTACAGCGAATTGCACAAACTTTTAATACAGTCAGAGGCGAAGAACTACAACATGAAATTATCAACAGCTAAGACAAAATCCCTGGTAGTGTCAAGGGAACCCATCAGATGCAAATTAGTAATTAACAACGAACTAATTGAACAAATCTCGAGATTCCAATATCTGGGAGTCGAAATATGTAGTTATGGAGATGTTAAAGAGAGCGTCAGAAACCAAGCAAATAAAGCCAATTACGTGTCAGGATGTCTGAGGGATGTCATCTGGAGAAACAAAGATATGAGGCTGGAAGGGAAAGTACGCATATACAAATCATGTGTAAGACCGATCATGACGTACGCGATAGAAACAAGATGTGGCACAGCAGAAACCAAGAGGATAATGAGAACATCAGAAATGAGAACGTTGAGGTCAATAACTGGGAAAACATTGAGAGACAGAATACCGAACGACAGAATAAGAAATATCTGTAATATACAAGATATAGTAAGGTGGGGAAGACAGAGACGACGAGAGTGGAATCAGCATGTGACGAGAATGGACAGCGAGAGAATAGCCCGTATAGCCAGGGATTCGAAGCCAACAGGCAAGAGACCAATAGGAAGGTCCTTTAAAAGGTGGCGAGATAGCTGGCAATCAACATCACAGCTACGATAAAAGCTCAAAATCGGTTAATAACAGGCCAAGAGGCCTGATATAAGAAGAAGAAGAAGAACATAACTATTGCATTTTAGTCTCTCGTGACGTCAGTAACAAAATATACAATAGTTTATTTATTTTTAAAATTTCCTCAGCTTTTTACTTATTCAATTTATTACCATTCCATAAATAATAAATGGTCTTTGAGAACAACAATCCACACAGACCTGGAAAGTGAAAGACGGCAGATTTATGCAGTATCGGCACTCAAGAGTGTCTATATTGTTCGTTAAAATATTCCGCATTGGATCTAACACCTACTTGAGTGCATATTGTTAATTTTAGCCAATTGCATATCAACTTACTCCGGAAGATTTATAAATTATTAGTCTTAGCACTTAAAAAATCAAAAACAGAACAATCTTTTGCGATAATGAACAGAATTTTGCACATTAGTAATGATCTTTCTCAAATCAAAATAGCTAAATGCAACAGCATACCCAATTACAGCTTGCTCTAGAAGCTTAAATACCAGACACAGACAATATAGAGGGCAAACAGCGCACTGGTTGAAAAAAAGAATAACGCAGCACAAAAATAACTGGAATACAGAGAAAAAATTGTGTGAGGGAGTACATCACTCTAACCTAGTAGGCCATATATTGAATTTATCAGTCAGGATCTTGGAGATATAAGACAACTATTAAAAAGATTATTTTTCGAAATTTATCATATTATCAACAGAAACAAAAATCAATCAATATAAGACAGATACTTGCAAGTTGTGTCATGTATTGCATTATTTTTGATTCTGAGAAACACGGATATTTATCTAACACCTGGTTCCATAATAAAACTAGTTAGCCCTCATGACACATGTGAAAAAAAAACGACCGAAATTAGTACAGCTTCGGATGCTCGACGAACATGATGTATATACAGAGTGTCCCAAAACTCTACCGACAAACGAAGATAGGGGATTTCTCAGACAATTTTAAGACAATTTAACCAAAATCACCTAGTCTGAAAATGCTCCCTAAGAGAGCTAGAGCTCTTTGAAGATGGCGTCTTGTAATGAGTTTTTCTTAAATTCCCCCAGAACGCTTCTATTTAGAAAAACGAAAATGGGAACACATAGTTTGCCTTTCAGAGATAAATCGACTCCATCCATTGCGAATTTCTAGTACCGGTCATAGACGTCTGTTTTGGGTAGGGTAACAGTTATTTTATTGCATCACTTTTTTGTCTTTAACTTTGAAGCGTTTTTGACTCTGGATTATTAAATTAAGAGGTATTCTAGTACTAAGAGGTACTCTTGCTTTAAGTCGGTAGGACACACCGTTTTTTAGAAAAAATCAATTTGAAAATTTTTCGATTCTTGAATTTGAAAGAAACAATTAAAAATAATTTTCAAAAAAAAAACTGTGTGTTTTACCAACTTAAAGCAAGAGTACCTTTTAGTACTAGAATGCCTCATAATTTAATAATCTGGTGTCAAAAATGCTTAAAAATTATAGACAAAAAAGTTATGTTATAAAAATACGTTGACCTACTCAAATCCGACGCATATGATCATAGTATGATACAATTGATCCAAATAATGGCATAATCCAGACATCCAAAATGAAAGTTATCCTCCAACACCAAATTGTTCTATATGGTCCAAATAATGTTCAGAAAAAGTCACACCATTTTGAGCGTCGGGTTTAGGGGGGAGAGGGTGGAGAAATCGGTAAATTCGTAGTTTTGTACGTTTTTCGTCAATATTTCTAAAACTGTACATTTAAGCATGAACAACCTTTTATACAAAAATATTCTACATTAAATTATAAATAAAAAAGGCCCTATGTATAATCTTTCTAAAATGAACGGTTCCAAAGTTACGGAGGTAGTATAGTATAATTGGTCCAAAAAGAGGCCGAACCCAGACATCTAAAGTAAAAGCTTTCCTCCAACACCAAATTGTTCTATATGCTCCACATATTGTTTAGTAAAAAGTTACACAATTTTGAGCGTCCAGTTTGGGGAGGTGATAGGGGAAAAGTCAGTAAATTAGAAGTTTTTAAAAATGTTCTACAAAAAATTTAAAATAAAAAAGGTCATATACAACATAATTGATATAAAATCAACGGTTCCATAGTTATGGAGGATGAAAACTGGAGGTTTTCGATACTTTTTAAATATTATTTGGGGAATTGATGATGATTTTGGGTGGTGAGGTTGACGTTTCTTCAAGGGCTTATCACTAACATACCATCGGCCACTAAAATAGCAAATTTTATTTACAAAACACAATTCTGTTAAAGAAAATTTCTTTCAGAAAATATAAAAAGTATCGAAAACCTCCACTTTTCACCCTCCGTAACTCTGGAACCGTTGATTTTATAACAATTGTGTATAGGACCTTTTTGTTTTAAATTTTATGTAGAACATTTTGGTATTGAACATTGTTTATGCTAAAGCCAGTGGCGGCTTGTCCTATGAGGCAGGTGAGGCAGTGCCTCACCAGTATATCAATTGACTATTTACGTTATTTCGTTGTTTTATAATCAATTTTTTAAATATAATTTAGCTTTTTGAAATTTTCTAAATACCTTTATTTTTATGAAAAAAATTAAAATCCGTACGGCCCTGACTCTTTATCTTCTTATATACCCGTCTTCCATGTGCCATTCCAACTTTCTCAAATCATTACAGTTGAAGCAATTCTCACACCATCTGCAACAGTATGGGACAACGCCAACAGTAAAACCAGAGAACAAAGACCACAAACCGGCAAAATTTGAAATTGTGCCACCAATTCTAGGAGCAAAATGCAACATCCTAGAGGCCAGCCTCACGCTCCGCGGAACGGAATAAAAATAGCCGAATGGCCTCAGCTTCCGCGGAACGGGATGGGAATAACCGAACTGAACCGACTACAAGCACCAGTCGATTGCAGATCATAGTTTTCTATGTACACCCGGTATAGAAGAATGGATTAGTTATTATATTTTAGAAGTTTATATGTTTAAAATATTGTTCATTTTATATCATTGTTCATCATCACCTAATATATTGTTCTAAAGATATTTCTTTGTGGCATTTATGTAATTTATTATTCTAAATGAGAAATAAGATTATACAATTTAACTTAAAAAATGATTTTATTAACGTCTTCACTTCCACATCGGACGTTTACATAAAAAAGTAGTTTTGAAGTGTTTCAAAAATGTTGTATTTTTTGTTTGTGTTTTTTTTTGTAAAATATATAACTATATAATAAATTATTTTTCTTTATTTATTTGTTACAATTACATACAATAGTATATTAAGTATGGAGAACGGTAAGGGTTTTATACCGATCGAAGACAATTGTTTGGAGGAGGAGCGGAGCGACGACTCCAATTATTGTCTGCGATCGGTTACCTTTAATGTTCGACATGCTTATAACGTTTTTTGCACGATTGATACCATTATAAATTATAAAATTAAACATTTTCATCATATTGACTAGTTTCATTCATTTTATCAAGATAGATACATTGGTTGTTAGGTAGGAACTAGGGTGCATAACAACAATGGAGAATTGAGTTTTTATTTAGTTGTCAGTAATTTTAAGTACAATTTTGATTATTATAAATTAAAATATGAGCGAAAGTGAATTTGAAGAAATTGAACGGGCTTGGGAAGAAGGGTGTTCCGCAATTATTCCCGAAAAATCCAAAATCCGTTATCAAAATACCTACCAAAGTTTTAAAAAATGGTGCGAAGGCAAGAATTTCACAATCGAAGAAAATTCAATATTAATAAATAATTCGTTAGTTTTCTTTATTCTTTCAAAAAATAAATTAAAATTAAGAAATTTTTTAACTCGACGGTACGAGAATTACTTACCGTCGAGTTGGAGTACTTACCGTCGAGTTTCTAGTAAATGTCACCTACTGACGTAAAATCTGTCACGGTAAACAGTCAAAAATGATCAATCATGCAAAAAAGTAGTTTTTAAATGTTTCAAAAATGTATGTTGTGGTTGTGTTTTTTTTGTAAAAATTTTTTGAACATACTTATTTAAATCAGAGCGAGCAAAATATTTAAGCGAATAATAATATATTGCAACATGATTCCCACAGCCTTAGCTCATTCCTCATATCTTCCACGATTTTTGAAAAAACGCACACTCTTTTGTTATGTAAAATTTAAAGTTTTCAATATTTGGAATTCAAAATAACTCTATGCACTGAGGCTGAAAGCAATTGAATCGATCGCATTCACTGGAAAAGTTTTAGAGAACTAATCGACAGCGAATTTTTTGTCCGGAATTCTTTGTGAGGATATTTTAAATAAAAAACTTTTGTAGATTATTTGTCCGGGATTTTTTGTTGGATCTTTTTGTCCGGAGATTATTTGTCCGGGAATTTTTTTGGAAATTTTTTGTTCGGGGATTTTTTGTCTGGGAATTTCTTGTCCAGGGATAATTTGTGAGGGTTTTTTGTCAGGGATTATTGGTCCTAGATTCGTCCTAGCGTTATAACGTCACAAAATCAACCTTCTGGCCATTAAAAGGAAGCTAACCATAATAATAAAATTCCTCAGGTGTAGTCTGCCTCACCACCTTATACTATCACGAGCCGCCCTTGGTTAAGGCAAAGTTTTAGAAATATTGACGAGAAACGTAAAAACTACTAATTTACGGACTTCTCCCTAATCTCCCCCCCAAACCAGACGTTCAAAATGGTGTAACTTTTTACTGAAGAATATGTGGACCATGTAGAACAATTTGGTGTTGGATGAAAACTTTGACTTTGTATGTCTGGGTTAGGCCTTTTTTGGACCAATTATACTATACTACCTCCGTAACTTTGGAACCGTTTATTTTAGAAGTATTATGCATAGAATTAGTGTTATTTCAAATTTAATGTAGAAAATTTTTGTACAAAAAGTTGTTCATGCTAAACCGCATAGTTTTAAAAATATTGACGAAAAACCTAAAAAACTACGATTTACCAATTTCTCCCCCCCCCCCCCCAAACCCGACGCATAAAATGGTGTGACTTTTTTCTGAACATTATGTGGACCATGGAGAACAATTTGGGGTTGGACGATAACTTTCACTTTGGATGTCTGGGTTTGGGTCTAGTTATCCCATACTACCAGTACTAGTCGCAATTAATGAAATCGATTCATCTCTGGAATTTTTATAGAAAACGGTGTCTATCGACTCACAGCACGAGTACCTTTTAGTACTAGAATGCCTTACAATTTAATAATCCAGACTCAAAAATGCTTAAAAATTAAAGACAAAAAAAGTTATGCTATACAATAACTGTTGCCCTACCCAAAACCGACGCTTATTACCAGTACTATAAATTCGCAACGGATGGAGTCGATTTTTCTCTGGAAGATAAAATCGCTTTCCAATTGTCGTTTTTCCTAAACAGAAGCGCTCTGGAGATATTTAAAAAAAACTAATGACGCCATTTTTAAATAGCTCTAGCTCCCTTAGGAAGCATTTTCGGTCTAGGTGAATTTGTCTTAAAATTATCTCAGGAATCTTCTGTCTTCGCTTGTCAGTAGAGTTTCTCGATACCCTGTATATTTTTATATACAGGTATTTACTCTGACACTACTGTTTTCTGGTGTGTTTTCGATGTGATACTGTTTTTTTTTGTAGATTCTAATACAATTCTTGCATTTTAGCCTCTAGTGACGTTAGCAACTTAACGTAGAATCGTTTCCTCATTTTAAAAATTCTCCGCAGCTTTTTATTTATTCAATTTATTACCATTCCATAAATAATAAATGGTCCTCGAGAACAACAATCCACACAGAGCTGGAAAGTGAAAGACGGCTGATTTATGCAGTATCGGCACTCAAGAGTGTCTACATTGTTTCTTAAAATATTCCGTATTGGATCTAACACCTACTTGAGTGCATATTGTTAATTTTAGCCAATTGCATATCAACTTACTCCGGAAGATTTATAAATTATTTGTCATAGCACTTAAAAAATCAAAATCAGAATAATCTTTTGCGATAATTAACAGAATTTTGCACATTAGTAATTATATTTCTCGACTCAAAATGGCTAAATGCAACAACATACCCAATTACAGCTTGCTCTAGAAGCTTAAATACCAGACACAGATAACATAGAGGGCAAACAGCGCACTGGTTGAAAAAAAGAATAACGCAGCACAAAAATATTTGGAATACAGAGAAAAAATTGTGTGCTGGGGTACATCACTCCGACTTAGTAGGCCATATATTAAATTTATCCGTCAGGATCTTGGAGATATAAGACAACTATTAAAAAGATTATTTTTCGAAATTTATCATATTATCAACAGAAACAAAAATCAATCAATATAAGACAGATACTTGCGAGTTGTGTCATGTATTGCATTATTTTTTGATTCTGAGAAACACGGATATTTATCTAACACCTGGTTCCATAATAAAACTAGTTAGCCCTCATGACACATGTGAAAAAAAAACGACCGAAATTAGTACAGTTTCGGATGCTCGACGAACATGATGTATATACAGAGTGTCCCAAAACTCTACCGACAAACCAGTGGTTCAGTGCCAGAGTTGCCTAAGCAACAAAATTTTATATTTGGTAGTTCCAGCATAAATTGAAAGAAAATTACTAATTCTATGTGTATAAAACTTGCCTACAAACAAATAATAAAATTTTCCACTGCTGCCATCTAGTTAAAGGTTATGCAGTTAGGTACAACTAACCAGTGATGTGAGCCATACTTGCCTAACCCACTCCAAAATGGCGGTACAGCTGTCAGAAGATGAAGATGGCTCGACGTTTTCTCGGAAAACAGTGAAACTGATCAGGATTATGAACCCACAAATGAAGATTTGGTTTCCTAAGGTATGTACTTGTCATATTTTTAGATTTATTGGTAAAACTATGTTCAGCATAAAGTGTGTTGAGCAGTTAAATATTTTTGTGGCTTACGCAACTTTGTTCCTTACAGTTCTTGAAGGTTTTGAAAAAGTGTAGTTGTTTAGACATTGTTCTATGGTAATAATACATTACAGTAACTACTAACAATTTTCTCATTACAGGTGACGAAAGTGAAAGAAGGTGGAAGGCGATGAGTTATTGAAAAATGGAGAGACAATAAAAGCCACAGATAACGAGAGTGACTAAATACTTATACATTTTATAAACAGTATAATAAATTTAACGTTTGCTTTTCGTAGTTTTATTTTTTCTCTAATTGTTTTATTTTTTCTCTAATCGGCCTTGTAAAGGCAAAAATTGTAGAGCCAAACATGTTTTTAAACATTGCTTACTCCACATTTAAAAAGTTTCAATTACATTTTAATATGAGCTAAGCTTGCCTACAATTTATTCTTCTTCTAAATTCTAAATCATATTCTATATTATGTATATTTTTTAAATACCATTTTTGCTTGGAATGCAAAATAGTCAGGACATAATGAAGTGGAATTAAGTATTTTTTGTTGAGTCATTATTTTTTAATTTGCTTTCAAGTTTGACCTTAAATTCCTCCGTTGACAGAAATTGTGGCATAGGCAACTATGTCACTGAACCACTCATCGTTACGAAGATAGGAGATTTCTCAGATAATTTTAAGACAATTTAACCAAAATCACCTAGTCCGAAAATGCTCCCTAAGAGAGCTAGAGCTCTTTGAAGATGGTGTCTTGTAATGAGATTTTCTTAAATTCCCCCAGAACGCTTCTATTTAGAAAAACGAAAATGGGAACACATAGTTTGCCTTTCAGAGATAAATCGACTCCATCCATTGCGAATTTCTAGTACCGGTCATAGACGTCTGTTTTGGGTAGGGTAACAGTTATTTTATCGCATCACTTTTTTCTCTTTAACTTTGAAGCATTTATTTTTGACCCTGGATGGATTAAATTGAGAGGTATTCTAGTACTAAGAGGTACTCTTGCTTTAAGTCGGTAGGACACACCGTTTTTTAGAAAAAATCAATTTGAAAATTTTTCTATTCTTGAATTTGAAACAAACAATTGAAAATAATTTTCAAAAAAACGATGTGTTTTACCAACTTAAAGCAAGAGTAACTTTTAGTACTAGAATGCCTCACAATTTAATAATCTAGTGTCAAAAATGCTTAAAAATGAAAGACAAAAAGTTATGCTATGAAAATATCTGTTGACTTACTCAAAACCGACGCATATGACCAGTACTAGTCGCAATTAATGAAATAGATTCATCTATGAGACGATTCATCTATAAATTAAAGACAGAAAAGTTATGCCATAAAATAACTGTTGCCCTACCCAAAACCGACGCTTATTACCAGTACTATAAATTCGCAATTGATGGAGTCGATTTTTCTCTGGAAGATAAAAACGCTTACCAATTGTCGTTTTTCCTAAATAGAAGCGTTCTGGTGTATGTAAAAAAACTAATGACGCCATCTTTAAATAGCTCTAGCTCCCTTAGGAAGCATTTTCGGACTAGGTGAATTTGTCTCAGGAATCTCCTATCTTCGTTTGTCAGTAGAGTTTCTCGATACCCTGTATATTTCTATATACAAGTATTTATTCTGACACTACGGTTTTCTGGTGTGTTTTCGATGTGACACTGTTTTTTTTTTAGTATATTCTAACACAATTCTTGCATTTTAGCCTCTAGTGACGTTAGCAACTTAACGTATCATCGTTTCCTCATTTTAAAAATTCTCCGCAGCTTTTTATTTATTCAATTTATTACCATTCCATAAATAATAAATGGTCCTCGAGAACAACAATCCACATAGACCTGGAAAGTGAAAGACGGCAGATTTATGCAGTATCGGCACTCAAGAGTGTCTACATTGTTCCTTAAAATATTCCGTATTGGATCTAATACCTACTTGAGTGCACATTGTTAATTCATAAGGTCATCTAGTGCATGCTTTCAGTATAAATAGTTAAACGAGAAAAAAAGAACGAATTTATGGTTATGGCGGAGACTTCGCGTGTTGGAACGATACGCAGAAGTTTACAACGTTCTTAACGGATTTTGTAAATTTATTTCGATTCTTTATCCAAAAACAAACAAAAATTTAGGTTTTATGTTTATATACCTACTACTGAGCCAAAATTATGGGTGTAATTGTATGTATTTTTTTTATTTATTTAACCTTTAACTACCCGCGCAGCAAGTTATAACCTAACTACACGCGTGGCGTACTTTATACGCCACAAGAAAATACACTTAAGAACAGCGGATTTGTTTATTTTTTGAAGTTATACTTCTTTACCGGCGATATGAGGGTGAATTTTTATATGTTAAAACCTATGATCCCGGCGAATGCGCATTATAACTTTGTTCTGATTGGATGTTCAAATGACATGTCAAAAATTATTCAATATGGCGGCTGTGGCACATCTGTAGTTAAATTATTTATGGTTGTTGCGTTTTAAAATTTGTGTGAAAAGAAACAACAAACAAAAGTTAGTTAACAGTTATACTGCCTTTTTAAATAGTTTTCATATACCTATATTTTTGGACTTTTGGACTATTTTGGACAAGGAAAACTCATTCTAATTTGGTAAGTAGTTTTTATTATAATCATATTGTAATTATACATTTGGATTAGGTTGAAATACAGTAGAGCGTCGATGATCCGAACTAATTGGGGGACATAGGTGTTCGGAAAACCGATTTGTTCGGATAATCGAACTACAATATATTATTGATACATATTTATAGTCATACATATTTATCCACAAGTGAATAAAAGCCATATTTATATACCTACATATTTATTTATATCTTGATAATGACAACTAGCAACTAAACAAAAAAGTGCAGTCTTTGCAACAACATAAGTATTTTTGGATACAATATTGAAGAAAATTGAAGATATTTTAAGCGTCAATTACTAACGCTTGCTCGGTATTCGAGTACGGGACGCGGGAGTCGATAGTTCGAATAAGCGGTCGTTCGGTTGATCGACGTTCGGATAATCGACGCTCTACTGTACATTTATTTTCTCAAGAATGGGGATTTTAGAGAGAAATCCCAAATTAGGTCCGATTTTTTTTAAATAATGATTTTTTGGCGTAGATTTATTTATCTAGTAGGTATGTAATGCTTTAATTTACATACTTAATTTGATTACCAACAAAAGTTCTACCAATCTTCATCTAATATATTGTTTTCTCACTGTTTTGTTATATTTTAATATTTTCTTCCACAAAATTTAAACTACATAATTTAATTATATTCAAAACAACTGTCAAACCGTAAAACGTTCAGTTGCCCTATTTTTCCACATGACAAATAATATGGAATTGGACGAGTGAGTCTAGGCTTCGATTACCAATCAAAGCGCCCCGAAATTCACGGGTTCGATTCCCGATGCAAGTTTTTATTTTTTAATTTTTTTATGCATTTTATGATTGTAAGTATATTTGTTATATAATTTTTTTTTTCGGAAAATGCGTATTTAAAATTTTTGCCAACAATTATTATTGTTCAGAAATCATTTTTTCTTTGTGGCATTTTTCAATGTGTTTGTGTGCGTTTTATTCTTTTATTTTTTAAATTTTTAGTATTGTCTTAAAAATCACATAATATGTAGTAGAAGTATAACTTCTTACGTGCGTACAAAGTACACACACATTCTTTTTTTTTTTTTGAAAAAACACACTTAGTTGTTTGTTATAGGCCTTATTCGGCATCAGCGAATACTTGGAGTTCCTTCTCAGTACGCCAGTTGCGATTTATAACTGGAATCTGTTTACATAATAAATAAAATTCCTAATAAAAAATGTTTTAAAATGTGATTTTTTACATGAGAAAAAGTACTGTTTATAAAGAAAAATATGTTTTTTCTATGAATGCTATACAATGTGCAACTTCTCTCACTACTTACATACATTCAAAACGAACAATTTCTCAGGCAGTGAGAAAAGTCGGCCACTGCAGTGAGAAATATTTTTTCTCACGGGTTCACCGCCAGTTTACATACATATGATCGCCATTTCCACGGTAACATGCACAATACAAACACAATTATTTTTGTCAAACAAAATGTGTTGACACGTGTCAAAACTTACCAAAAATTAGCTTTTATAAGCCTGTTCAACTGTGAATTATATTTTTAAATAAATAAAGTATATAAATATTAAGAATAATAAATACCTATGTGTATATATGTATTTTATTTCAATTTAGGCATATAATATACCTAAAAGCACCTAAATTATTTAATTTTGAAGTTTTAACTTTTCACAAAAACGCATCCATAGAAAAAGTACAGTGTGCAACACGAGAGAAAATGACATATTGCTCTCTCGCTTGATTTGCGGCACTCGCCTCGTGCCTCGGCTCGTGACAACAAACTTCTGCGTTCGTGAGAAATATGTCTTTTTTCTCTCTTGTTGTACAATATACTATTGTGCCATAATGACTTAAAAACAATTGAAAGATGTACTTATGTTACTACTTATATTACTATAATCGTCTCGTGTATTGTACACCACTGGAAACAACAAATAATAAACTGTAAATTACGATGTTCCCAGAACGCCGATTATAACAAAACTAAAAACAATTGTAAAGCACATTCTGGTGATAGGTTAAAAAGATAAACAAGGTCGAAAATTAAATTTTTAAATATATTTGCAACAGAAATCTTATATCTGCGTACAAAATACGCCAGCGCGTGTAGTTAAAGGTTAATTTAAAAGAATTTTGCAATCTGTTGAGTGTCAACAATAAACAAAAGTAATGACATTGACTAAGGACAAGAAAGATTTTATCTACGGGTAAAATCAAAGTACAATTTTTATAAAGTTGTCTAGAAAATAATTACATTTTATAACTACTTACTAATTAGTTTAAAAGTTTACTATAAATGGTAAGTCCAGTGGTTTAAACCTCTTTAACCTACGCTGTTCTTGGAGGTTGTCTAGGAGGTTAAGTGCAAACTGGTTTTCATGATCCTCCAACTTGGCAATGTATGCAGCGCTACGTTTTGTGATGACTTCTTGTACCATATCCATTTTAAGGTCTCGAAGAATAATTCTCTTGTTGATGTACCAAGGTGCCTTATTGATGGTTTTTGATTGGAAGCGTTGGATGATTTCGACGTTGGAGTGACTGGCTGTTCCCCATAGTTCATATGTCCAGATTGGCATAAGTATTGCCTTATAGAGCACCAATTTATTATCCAGAGATAGTCTGCATGAACGGCCCATTAACCAATACATACTTCTGAATTGGAGACCTAGTTGCTTTCTCTTGGTCCAGATATGTTTCCTCCATGTGAGACTTCTGTCCAAATGAATACCAAGATATTTAACCTCGTTGGCTGATGGTAATTGGTGATTGTTTAAAGTTACAGGAGAACAAGTTCCTTTTCGTTTATTAAAAATACCGTGAATAGATTTTCCTTCATTGACTTTAATCTTCCATTCCAAAAACCAATCTTGTATTCTGTCTAGATACGTTTGGAGGAGATGCGAGGCATAAATAGGGTCTGTGTGTGAGGCTAGGTTTTCAGTATCGTCGGCAAATGTTCCTAGCATCATTTCTTCGGTAGGTGGTCTCTCCTCTAGTGGTTTCTGAAGAGTTGGAGGTATATCTGCGTAAACAAGAGATACAAGGTAGATCCCAGCACGCTACCCTGTAGTACGCTGTATGTAAAACTGCATTTTAATTAACCCTTAACTACTGGCGTAGATGCTTCAAGATATAAACTGTGACATGCGGTATGTTATACCGTTGCCTATTCTTTTTTTAATACGAATTTTTTGTATATGTTGTATAATGAGAGTATTTGTTTTTTTTATATCAACTGCGGAATGATTCTTTATACTGCTGTAGTAAAATACTCTGGACCAATAGGACCAACTAGATCCAGACATAGAAATAAAACGTAGAATAGCCAAATCCAAAGAAACCAAAAAAGATTGGATAACAGACGAAATACTAAACTTAATGAACAAAAGAAGAGTATATAAGGACAAAAATAAATCGCTAAACCAGCAAAATATGATGAAATCGAGACGCTACAACATAAACATCGCAGCTTTAATGTACACAGGAAAATAAAAGAATTAACTAGAAAACCAGAATACACACAAAATATACTAGTTGATGAAAAGGGAGATATAGTAATGGATACAGAAAATAAATTGATGGTATGGACAAACAAACTTTATAGAACAGCTGTTTAACGACAACCGAGACCCAATAGATAACGAATATTTCGTTGAAGAAACTGGACCAGAAATAACAGAAAGTGAAGTAAAAGACACCATTAAAGAACTGAAAACTGGGAAAGTTGTAGGACCGGACGAAATACCTACAGAAATATTGCAACTTATAGCCGACTGCAATATATATGTAATTTAATTGTCGAATTATAATATCATATACAGAACAAGTATATTACTCAAAGAATGGCTTCTATCAACATTCGTGACTATACCGAAAAAGGGAAACGCCAGGCAATGTTGCGAACACCATACCATCAGTCTAATGTGCCACATACTCAAAGTATTTCTAAAGATTATTCATCGTAGAATATACAAAAAGTTGGAACAAGCCATTGGACAAACTCAGTTCGGATTTAGAAACGCTCATGAAATCAGAAAAGCATTATTTGCAGTAAATGTGCTAATACAGAGATGTTTAGATGTAAACCAGGACATCTATGTCTGCTTCCTAGATTATCAGAAGGCATTCGATACGGTGAAACATAATCCGTTAATAAAACTACTGAGAACAAAGAACATCGACACACGGGATAAAAGAATAATAAATAATCTGTATTATGAACAAGAAGCTGTCATAAGAATAAATAATTTAATCACCGATAAAATAAAAATCAAAAGAGGTCTTGGACAGGACTGTGTCACAGTATATAGAGGTTCCACAGTAAAACCACTCCTCTGTCGGCGCTTTGATCTCAAGAAGTAATACCGGCAGTACGAAATTGGTAATTCACCAGTGGTGGATGCGGGTTTTCGCTGTTAAAATCCGTACGTTTCTAAGCAACTAGCAATGCGAGAGGGGGGCAAAAGCGACTAAGAACATTGCGCGGTCGCCACGCGCGACTACAGATTTTACTTTCAATTTTTCAGAGAGTGGTTCTACTGGTGGCTGTGTCTGGTCGCCATCACTGTTTAATACATACTCAGAAGAAATATTCAAAAAAGCATTAGAAGATGAAGTAGCAGGCATAAAAATAAATGGCCTACCCATATGTGAAATTAGATACGCCTACGACACAATACTAATAGCAGAAACTATTACAGATCTACAAAGAATTTTAGATAAGGTTGTTGCAACGAGTGAAGAATTTGGTCTGTCACTAAACATAAAGAAAACGAAATTCATGGTTATATTTAATAAAAATATTAGAAACATCAATCTACACGTAAATAATAAAACGATGGAACGAGTTCAGAATTATAACTATTTAGGGACAAACATTAGTGAAACAAACGATTATACCAAAGAAATCCGAATTAGAATAGAAAAGACTAGAAGTGCATTCACTAATATGAAACAAATATTATGTAGTAGAGACCTCAGCGTAAATCTTAGAAAGCGAGTAATAAAATGTTAAATATTTTCTGTTCTTTTGTATGGTGTGGAGACATGGACTCTCAATAAATAATGCCTCAATAGATTGGAAGCATTTGAGATGTGGACGTATCGAGGAATGCTGAGAATCTCCTGGACAGACAGAATAACCTATGAGGAAGTACTAAGGAGAATACAGAACTGCAGGGAGATGCTGGATTTCATCAAAATAAGAAAACTTCAATACTTGGGTTACAAAACACGTAAATTACTCCTAAAATTATTTATGCAGGGGAAGCGCAGCATAGGTAGGAGAAAAATGTCCTGGCTGAGAAATCTCAGAGAATGATTTGTATGCAGCTCAACTGAACTCTTTCGGGCTGAAGTGTCAAATATGAGAATAGCAATGATGATTTCCAACCTTCGTCGCGGAGATCGCACGTAAAGAAGAAGTAGAATAGCAATGACTAAAACTACTTTTATAAAAATAAAGTCATTTCTTTGCAATAATCATCTCAGTTTAGAACTCAGACAAAGAGTGGTTAAGTGCTATGTTTGGTCCGTACTTTTGTATAGTGCAGAAGTATGGACGCTAAAAGTATCGATCATGAACAGAATTGAAGCATTGGAAATGTGGATTCATAGACATATGCTGAAGATACCCTGAACAACAAGAAAAACTAATGAAGAAGTACTAAGAAGGGTCAACAAAGATAGAGAACTGCTAAAGACTGTTAAACATCGCAAAATGTCTTATCTAGGACATACAGTGAGGGGAAGTCGATATAAAATACTACAACTGATCCTTAAAGGCAAAATAGGGGGTTATAGAGGTGTAGGAAGAAAACAAGTTTCTTGGTTAAAAAACATTCATAAATGGACTCAGATACCAAATGCAGGACAATTATTCCATATTGCAGAAGATCGAGAAGCCTTCGCAATGGTGATCGCCAACGTCGGATAATTCTGATATGGCACGTGAAGAAGAAGAAGTAAAATACTCATCCAAATAAAATAAACTTTATTTCTTGAAAAATTGAACAAAGCTACCAAAGAATTGAAAGAGCTAATCATAGCAGAACAAAATCAGGGAATCCAGTGTTATCTGGAAAGCCTTACACCTACAGAGGCCACAGATTATTCGCTGTGGAAAGCAACGAAAAAATTAAAAAAGTCTTACTTGCCTAATCGACCAATCAGAAATGATAAAGAAAAATCTGAAACTTTTGGCAAATATCTGACAAAAGTCTTCATGGCCTTTCCTTCAGATTTATCTGCTGAAGAAGAACACGAAATTACCGACTATCTAAATGTATCCTTCCAAATGGACCTGCCTCATAACAAGTTAACTATTACAAACAATTATGGAAAAAATTAACATAAAAGAAGCTCCTGGTTTCGATTTGGTATCTGGAAAAATTCTTCAAGAACTCTCCTAAAAGTGCTATAGAATTATTACTTACATTTTTAATTCTATACTACGACTAAATTATTTCCCTAGCATCTGGAAAGTGGCCCAGATATGATAGCCAAGCCCGGGAAGAAAACAGAAGAGTTGTCTTCCTACAGACCGATAAGTCTACTGTCAATTCTTTCCAGTGTTTTTGGGAAGCTATATGTTAAAAGGCTCAAAACTATAATAGACGAAAAGAAGATAATTCCAGATCACCAATTCGGCTACCGCAATAAACACGGGACTATAGAACAAGTTCATAGAGTAGTAAATCAAATCAATAAGGACCTGAATAGTAAAATATATTGTTCAGCAGCTTTTCTGGATATATCTCGGGCTTTCGACAAGGTGTGGCATGAAGCATTGCAAGTTAAACTAAAAAGGTTACTGCCCCATCCCCACTTTCAACTTCTACAATCATACCTGACAGATAGGCACTTCCAAATAAAACATGAAAGTGAATATACAGAGCTGCATCCAATAAATTCAGGAGTTCCACAAGGTAGCGTACTTGGACCGATTCTGTACTTATTGTATGCAGTATACGTGCCATCAACACGACTTATCACTGTTGCGACATTTGCCGGTGTGTGTGTGTGTGTGTGTGGGTGTGTGTGTGTGTGTGTGTGTGTGTGTGTGTGTGTGTGTGTGTGTGTGTGTGTGTGTGTGTGTGTGTGTGTGTGTGTGTGTGTGTGTGTGTGTGTGTGTGTGTGTGTGTGTGTGTGTGTGTGTGTGTGTGTGTGTGTGTGTGTGTGTGTGTGTGTGTGTGTGTGTTTAGATTTATGACCTTGGTTTGAACCAATTGGCCAGCTCAATTTTTTATTTTTTTTTATTTTCATAGACACAATTTCCTAATTTTAACTGATATACATTATATTTTAATAATCACAAACATATATTACATACATTACATTAAAAATACATACTAATAAAACACTATTACTAAATACTTATACTAAACCACTAATTGATATTAATTTTTTTTTCTTTTTTTTTTCTTTCGCGCTAAGACCTAAACCCGATTCATCCTCGCGGAGGTTTAGGCCTTCTTTGTGATTTTTTTGTTTTTTTTTTGTTTTTTTTTATTTTGTTTTTTTTATTGTTTTTTAATATTTATTTATTTTTTTTTTATTTTTTTTTTCTTTTTTTTTTTGTTTTTTTTATATATATTTTTTTTTAATTTTTTTTATATATATATTTATTTTTAAATATCAATTTTCATATTTTTTAAGTGGTTATAAACAATTTTATACAAATTTATATTTCGTGTACATAAAATGGACATTGGTACATAAAAGGGAGAGTAACTCCTACTGTTTGTAGATTCTTATATAACTGTTGATTCAGCATCTGGAAGTTTGCGCAATCGAAAATCACATGCTCTAAAGTACCCAACTCCCCGCATGTGCAGTTTTGAGAAGTGGCCAACCCTAGTTTATTTTTGTGAACTGGATATAAACCATGTTTGTTCCTTGCTCTATTTAAGGTTTTAATGAAGTGCCGATTTGTAATGTCGTTAAACCACGGTTTTCTATAAATTTTTGGTTGGATATCATGAAATCGTACACCTTTAAGAGAGATATCATATTCCAGTTGCCATTGTTCCATTTGTTTTTTCTTAAACCATTGTCGTAGATCAGTGACTGGCATTAATGGTTCTTCTATCGTTTCCCCTGTTGTAGTAGCATCCTTGGCAAGTCTATCCACTATTTCATTTCCGTTAATTCCATAATGAGCCTTAATCCAAACCAAAGAAATTTGTTTACCTGTATTCGTAACTGGATTGTTTCTAAAATTTTTATAATTACTACTGATGAAGTGCTTGATAATTTAGTTTGTACTATTGTGTCTACCGAACTTTTGCTATCTGTTAATATAACAAACTTATTCTTGTGATGGATATTAATATACCTCAAAGCTTGAAGAATTGCGATGAGCTCAGCAGTATAACTAGACATTTGATTTGAAAGTTGAAATTTTTTGGATAGATTTTCATTTGAATGGTAAAAGGCGCATCCAGTTGACTCAGCGAATTTGGATCCATCTGTATAAATACAATCGGACTCCGGCCATCTTTTCAGAATTGTTTTCTCAACAAACGTATTTATGTTAAATTGATTAACATGTGGTTCAATATTAAGATAATAATAAGGAATTTGTAGTTCTAATAGGTTATAATCACAATTATAAAAGGGAAGGATGTCATTTCTGTAAACCTCTCTATTAAATTGGATTAATAGCTGATAACTGCTTATTACTTTGGGATGAATTTTACGTCGCCAGAAGGGACTATCTATTTTTGAATTGAGGTTTTGTATTTTCTCAGATCTTTTCTGTGCTAGGAGTTTTGACATAAAAACATCACACAAAAATTGCCGTCTAAGATGCAAAGGAGGCTCTGCGGCTTCAATTTCTGAAATATGTGTTGGTGTGCTTTGTATACATCCAAGACAAAGTCGTAAACACTTATGTTTTATTTTTTCCAATATCTCCAATTAAGTTAAATTTGCATTTCCATATAAAATACAACCATAGTCAATCACTGAACGTATTAGTGCTCTATAGAAGATTAGTGATATATTTGGACCGGCTCCCCACTTTGTGTGGCTAAAAGCTCTTAGTACATTTATTGCGTTTTCACATTTTTTTGACAAATGATGAATATGTTCTTTCCAAGAGAGCTTTTGATTTAAAATTGTGCCAAGGTATTTAACAGATGTTTTATATGGGAATGTGAAAAGTCCTATATTAATTTGGTTTGGTGGTTGATAACGTCTTCTCGTAAATGAACACATGACTGATTTATCTTGAGAGATGCTGAATCCATTTCTTTGTGACCATTCGGCAATTCTTTCTGTGGCGTTTTCTAATGCATTGATTGAAGCTTCGATTGACTTCTTTTCCGTATAAATGCAAAAGTCGTCTGCGTACTGAAGTATTCTAGTTTCTTCGGTAATAGAACTAGTAACATCAGCAGTGTACAGAATAAACAATAATGGACTTAAAATACTTCCTTGAGGCAATCCAATTGATGTGGATTTGGGCGTACCTATCACTCCATTTATATTTAAATACACTTTTCTCTCACGGTATAACTTCATTAAGTTCTCAATAACCCCTTCTGGAATTCCTATGGCGTATAATTTATCTGTCAATATGTCTAGATTAACTACATCATATGCTCCCTTAATGTCTAAAAATAGGCAGGATATTGAGTTGTTACGAGTAAATGCTAATTGTACATCAGTAACAAATGATGTTGTAACTTCTTGAGTTGAACGTCCTCTTCTGAATGCATATTGAACTGCTGATAATAATTGATTTTTCTCCAGCCAGTGTTCTAACCTGTTTTTAATAAGTCGTTCGTACGTTTTCATTATACAAGACCCCAATGCAATAGGTCTGTAGGAGTCTGCAGAATCTCTAGGTTTATTAGGTTTAAGAATAGGTACTATTAAATATTTTTTCCAATCGTCTGGTATGTTCGACTTGTTTGTATATATACTGTTATAAATGCCTAATAAGCGCTGCTTAGTTATAAATGGAATCTCAGCAATCATTGGGTAATGGATGTTGTCTATTCCGGGAGACGTATTATTTCTTTTCTTACAAGCTTGTTGTAATTCGTTCATTGTGAAAGGTTTATTTAGCATGTGATCATTTGTATAATTATTTTTGAACTCTCTTGGTTTTTCGTTAACCCAATTCGGACAGATTTTACTATGAAAATATTCTGTCCAGTCTCCCCACTCTATTTGATGTCTATTTGCTTGTTTCCTGTTTTTGAATCTGTTTAATTTAGCCCAAATTTGCAATTTAATTTCCAATTTAATTTGCCGGTGATACAGCAATTTTGGCATCCCACACTGACCCAACATCAGCCTCTAGGAACCTGCAAACTAGTCAAAACAAGGTCCAAAACTGGCTAAAAATATGGCGTATTAAAGCAAATGGATTGAAATCAACACATGTGACGTTTACCCTGCGCAGAGAAACGTGCCTACCTGTTCAAATTATTGATTGCCAACTTCCACAATCTGATAGCGCCAAATACCACGGAATTCACCTGGATCGACGACTGATTTGGACAAAACACCTATTCACTAAGAGGTGATTTTTAGAACTTTTTATATAATAAATTATACATATTTATTACAATTTTTTATCAATTATCATATACATAACATTACTTGGTAGTTGTGTACCTAAAACACGGAAAAATAGATTTTTTTGAAAAAACTTATTCAAAAAGTTTATAACGAAAAATTTACCATACCTTTACATAATTATTTATTAATACTAAGTGCATTTTTTATTCACTTTTTTTAAACCAATTTGAAAACATTCTTTCACGGTTTTTGCTCTAAATTTTAAAGAACCGCTTGGATTGACATGAAATTTGGCATGCGTATAGCTTACATATCAAAGAAAAAAAGTGATATTGTGCCGATGTGTGCTTTAGCCCTGGGGTGACTTTCACCCCATCTTGGGTGTGAAAAAATATATGTCCAAAATAAGTCCGGAAATGGGTAAACTGACTAATTTTAAGTAACTTTTGTTTTATAGAGCTTTTTCGCCAAGTCAACACTTTTCGAGTTATTTGCGAGTGAATATGTTCATTTTTTAACAAAATAACCACATTTTTAGACGATTTTTCGCAAATAACTCAAAAAGTACGTATTTTGTCGAAAAAAACGTTCTTAGTAAAAATATAGCTTATATAAGAGTAAAAGCCAAGAGTTATAGCCAATGAAAAATAGATTCATATTCACCAAATTGCAAATAGAATATTTCGACGTGAAATATCCAAAAAATTAAGCACTTTTTGGGGAAAACACATTAAAACTTTTTTAAAGTGTTTAAAAAAGCTTTATTTATGTTTTTACAAAAAGTTTCTAGCATTAAATTTAAGCAAGTTACGCTCAAAATAAAGTTGGTCCCTTTTGTTTTTGCAAAAAAAATCGTTAAAACCAACCCCTAATTAGCAACTTAAATGAAATTAATCGTTACCGCTCCACAAATTATTTTACTTACGTTGTGTTTATATGATCTGTAGAGTTCCATCGATTCAAAGTGCTTATTTTTGAAAAAATTTGGTTTCAAAGTAAAATTTTTAAAAATTTAAATTTTGAAAAATATGATTTTTTTTTAAAATCACTTAAAAATTGTTAGAGATACCAAAAATCTCGAAAAACAAAAAAAGTCAGATTTGCTTTTCTGAATATCATGTATTTTTTTGTTTTTCTGTTAGACAACAATTGATTAAGATTTGGTGTTTCTAAATTTGCATACATTCGTGATTAGTGACTCGTTCAACCCCTTGTAACTAGAGCCCTTTCAAAAATAAGGACTTTGAACCGATGAAACTTACAGATCATATAAACAATATATACACGAGTAAAGAAACTTGTTAAGTCTTAACGATTTAGTTCATTTCAGATACTAATTAGGGGGTATTTTGAGCGTAACTTGTTTAATTTTGATGTTAGAAATTTTTTTTATAAAACAAAAATGAAGCTTTTTTTAAACACTTTAAATAAGTTTTATTGAGTTTTCCCCGACATGTGCTTCATTTTTGGTTATTTCACGTTAAAATATTCCATTTGGAATTTGACGAATATGAATCTATTTTTTATTAGCTATATCTCTGCTTCTACTAGGTGTAGAGACGTGATGTATACACCATTAATTTTTTACATGCTATATTTTTGCTAAAAATGTTTTTTCGATAAAATACTTACTATTTGAGTTATTTGCGAAAAACCGTCTAAAATCGTGGTTATTTTGTTGAAAAAATGAATATATTCACTGCCAAATAACTCGAAAAGTATTGACTTAGTGAAAAAACTCTATAGAACAAAAGTAACTTAAAATTAGCCATTTTATCCATTTCCTGACTTTCTTTGGACGAATATTTTTTCACCCCCAAGAGGGGGTGAAAACCACCCCCAGGGCCAAAGCACATATCGGCACGGTATCACTTTTTTTCTTTGACTTGTTAGCTATGTGTATGCCAAATTTCATATCAATCCAAGCGGTTCTTTAAAATTTAGAGGTTTTGCAATATTTTACCGTTAAAGAACGGACTAAAATGAGTATATCAAACTTTGTAATACGCCATTTTAATGCTTTTTCCATTCTCTCGAAGATGTTTGTACTAAGATACAAGACCTACTAACCTACTAACAACCATAGGTGTTACTCTTTTTCATTAATTAGAAAAAAAAGGAGAAAAGTCTGTTCTTTGAAACTAAATTGTTTATAAATAAAAATGTCCGCCAGATCCTACGCAGGAAATAGTTACAATTTGTTCTTATATACAGGGTGTAACAAAAATAAAGGTCATAAATTAAAGCACATATTCTGGGACCAAAAATAGTTCGAATGAACCTATTTTTTTGAATATATCGAAAACTATTAAAGGTTTTTGTTGAAAATGGATACGTAGCATTCTTATGGAAAGAACATCTGAAAGAGAAATTATAGTGATATTTGTGCACCCCATAAAAATTTTATGGGGGTTTTGTTTCCTTAAACCCCCCAAACTTTTGTGTCCGTTCCAAATAAATTATTATTGTGGTGCCATTAGTTAAATTCACAATTTTTAAAACTTTTTTGCCTCTTAGTATTTTTTCGATAAGGCAGTTTTTATCGAGTTGCGGCTTCTTTTTTAATATGCTTACATAAAATTTTTATGAGGGTTTTGTTCCTTTAAACCCCCCAAATGTTTGTGTACCTACGTTCCAATTAAACTATTACTGCGGGACCATTAGTTCAACAATTGTTTTTAAAACTTTTTTGCCTGTTTGTATTTTTTTGATAAAGCATCTTTTATCGAGATGTGACTTCTTTTTTAATATGGTTCAAAATATACTTAAAAATGTAAATCATAAATAAATTTTCATATTATTACAAAGTCTCCATAACCGTACTTTACCATATACAAAAATATGTGGTGAATTTGACAAATATTCAAATATCTCGATAAAAACTGACTTTTAAAAAAAGTAATAAGAGACAAAAAAGTTTTTAAAAACTTGTGCTTAACTAATGGCTCTAAAATAATAATTAAATTGGAACGTACACAAAAGTTTGGGGGGTTTAAAGGAACCAAACCCCCATAAAATTTTTATGGGGTGTCCAAATTGCATTATAATTTTTTCTTAAAATACTACTGCCATAAGAATACCACATGTCCATTTTCAATAAAAAAAAAATATCTAATAGTTTTCGATATATTGGAAAAAATCGATTTTCATTTTGTAACTTCGAAGGGCTGTAACTTTTTTTCCGTGCACATTTGTACTAAGGTAAGTTAGGTTCAATCGAACTATTTTTGGTCCCAGAATATGTGATTAAATTTATGACCTGTATTTTTGTTACACCCTGTATATTACCTGTCGAAAAAACGCTTCAGTAACTTGGCTGTTGAAGTGTCATGAGCAGGGTATATTTTAGTCTTATTACCCTGGCCTATATTTGCAAATCTCTTAAACCCACGTAATGGTAGGGGAGCCCAAGCGGGGATTTTTCAGTTACTCGAAAGCGTCAGATTATCATATGGGGAGAAACCTTGTACCCTATAAATGTACCCTTACTATATATTGCATCTTAATACTCTGTTCGTTAGGGGGTTCCCAAAAAAAATGTACCCTTAGAGAACCCATATTTAAAAAATCTGACGGTTTGAGCAGGGCGTAAGGAAATGGGCGAGTCACAAAATTTCTCAAGAGAAAAGCGAATATTTCGAGTAATAAACGTCACATCAAAAAACTAAAAAATACGTGTTTAATATTTTTCATAAATTTATCGAATGATATCAAACACCAGCCCCCACGGAGAGGGGTGGGGGTTAAATTAAAATTTTAAAGAGGAATTCCGCGATATTTCTCGAAATGAACATCATATCAAAAAACTGCAAAATATACGTATTCAATATATTTGAAATATCTATCGAATTACTCCAAACACGAACACCCACGGAGGTGGGTGGGGGGTTACTTTAAAAAATTAAAAAACACCCCAATTTTTTTTTGGCAGATTTGAATTCCTTGCGTAAAAATAAGTAACTTTTATTCGAGACATTTTTTCGAATTATGGATAGATGGCGCTATAATCTAAAAAAACGATTGTTGGAAATGGAAAATAAATTAAAAATAGAAAATCCTCACTACAATGGAAAACTTTGCTTAGCTTTTTTTGACTTTAGGACCTACTCTTCACAACCAAATAGATTCCCTTATAACGCTCGAGTAACTGCAAATTTAGCATACTTTCCTCCCCTACTATAAGGATGTGCTTGAAAAACATTTAAATTTTTGCATACACTTAACTAATAATAATTTTAAAGCAGTCTTTTTAAAATGTAACGACTTATTAACAAAAGCCACTTCCCTTAAGAAATAATGTACACAAAGAGGGTAAATATAATATCTGAAAGTTAGGTTTAAAACAAGTTACGGTTGTCAAGTTCGCTAGTTCTAAATGTCAACTTGATTATTAAATCTTTATTTTGTGCTAAATGTACTGGCAAATAAGAAAAAGGATATATACGTCAGTTCGCATGGTTTGAAATTCGAACTGGCGTTAAATAAATAGAAATTTTTTTCACCCGAAGTGTAAAATAAAAATATTTTTATTTTGAATTTAAGCTCAAGAAAATGATAATATTTGTTATACAGTGTGAGTCATGAGGAACTGTAAACTGGGGAATAACAAATGAGGAACATTAAAAAGTATATGCTTATATCTAACTTATAAAAGCCCAAGGTGAGACGTCGTGTAGTTTGTCCAGGAAAATAATTCCCGAATAATTTCATTATTTATATTTATTACTGATTTTTAAACAAATTGCATAGGTACGTTATATTAAAATAATGTTTCTAATATTGAAAAAAAAATATTATTTATTTATTATTTGGATTGAAAAAATATTATTAATATTGTTTTTAAGCAATATTGTTTTTAAGCAATTTTTAAGCATATTCTTCGTGGCGTCTTATGCAATTTTCTATTTTACTTGGGAATTAAATCACAATTTGAGTTGGAAATTAAATTTATTGACGTTTAGACTTTCATTTCGGAAATCGTTATCTAAATTTGAAATATTAATAATTTAATCATATTAGTTTTTCACTAGGAAAAATTTCCTGTAGCTGGCTGTATACCATTAATCACAAATAAAATTTAATAAAAAATTTTTGCTTGGTAAAAGGTATATTAGTTTAAAAAGCCCCTATATGGCTACAAACATTGAAACAAAACGTTTTCGCTCTGTAACAAGAGCATCATCAGTGTTACCTAAAATAAGTATAACCATATTAATTAAGCAAAATGTTAAAGTTAAAATGATGACCAAGGTAAAAGCAAAGTTTGGTTATACTTATAAGAACATGGTGAGCCAACCAAAAAATACAAAGGTCAAAGCCTTTCAAAAACAGACTAAAAGTCTTATATAGTTGCTAACATGGCAAAATCCAAAGGATGGATAAAATTCCTATGGCTACGGCCCTAGGGCAACATATGACTCCCACACATGGTAAGTGGGTCAAAAGGTAACTTTAGGTCATTATGTTACAACAGGTGACAGGTATAACTAAGAGATATATATAACACCGGTTTATAGCGTCCTGCGCCTTCCGGTTCCTATTCTCCAGCCGCGTCGATCTGTCCAATCTCCTGGTCGGAGATCTCTCTCAGACATGGCTTTCTGGATTCCACTTATCCAGGTTGTTTTCGGTCTGCCCCTTTTCTTTCTTTCCGGGGGTTGCCATTACATTATTAGCTTTGGGAGTCGATGTTCCTCCATTCTTTGTACATGGCCATACCAACAAAGTTGTTTTTGTTGGACTTCTTCAATTATGTTTGTTTTTCTATTCATAACATCTCGTACCCGTTCATTCGTTATATGTGAGACTCTGGAGATGCAGACCGATCTTCGCCAGAAGTCCATTTCCAGTGCAAGCAACTTCTGTTCTGTTCGCTTATTCAGTTGCCAGGTTTCACATCCATACAGTACCACGCTTTTAAAGATGCTATTATAAAGCTGTGTTTTCTTTTCTTTTGATATAATTTTTGACCAAAGTAGCGAGTTCAAAGCTGCTATTACCTTCTTTCCTTTCATAATTCTTTCCTCTATTTCGAATTCTGTCCTTCCACTTTGTTGGATTCTCGTTCCAAGGTATACATAATCAGAGCTTGGCTCGATAACCATATCATCCTCTAGATGTAACTCACTTTTCTGTCCTCCTATACACATATATTTGGTTTTCTTCATATTAACGTATAGGCCCCATTTTTTGTATTCTCGAAACAGCCGGTTTGTCATAAATATTAGATTATCTTTATCCTGGGCAATCACCACCTGATCGTCAGCAAAATGCAGTGTGTATAATGTTGAGTCGTCGTTTAGCTGTATCCCCATTCCAGAACACGATTTGCGCCACTTATGCAAGACCTCATTTATATAGATTTTAAACAGTGTTGGCGATAAGCTGCATCCCTGTCGTAGTCCCTTATTCACCATGAAGCTATCGGATAATCTGCTGTTGATTTTTATGTTTGCTTGGATATTGTTATAGAATTGTTGCACTGCTTTTATTAAAGTTATATTAATAGGGGATTTTTCCAGGACTTGCCATAATTTACAAAGTGGTACGGTATCATATGCCTTAGTTAGATCAACGAATAGTAGATGTATTTCTCTGTCTCTGGCTACTTTTTTTTCATCGAGTTGGTTGAGCGTGAAGATGTGGTCGATACAGGATCTTCCTGCTCGGAATCCTGCTTGTTGTTCGATCTCTATAGGTGCATATTCATTTTCTATTTGAGCTTTTAAAGTTTTCCCATATAATCTGCTAAAGGTGCTGGTTACAGTAATACAGCGATAGTTCTTGCAGTCTTCCTTGTTACCCTTTTTGTGTATTGGGGTTATCCATCCTGTTTTCCAATTTTCTGGTATGTTTTCTCCATTTGTGTAGTTGTTGAAAATTAAGGTTATTAGTTTGATCAATTTTGCAGTTCAATTTTTTATAAGTTCCGCTGGTATTCCTTCTGGACCACATGCTTTTTTATTTTTTAGTGATTTAATCATTCTCTCAACGAATTCGTCATTTAATTCTACGACTTGACCATTTAAATTGTAGTGCTTTGGTGATGTATTTATGTATTCCTGTCTATTTTCTTGAAGTTATTCTTTGTAGTGGGTTTTCCATTTTTTTAAATCAATCATTTGAAGGTTTGTATTATTTCTGTTTTCATTTCTTAGATTTCGAATGAACCTCCAAGCTTCTGAGGATCTGCTTCAACCTAGATGGCATTCCACTTCCCTACATCTCTGTTCCCAGGTATTGTTCTCATTTTTTGTTAACATTTTTTTATATTTGATTAATTCTTGGCGGTATTGGGTTTTATCATATGCGTTTCGTGATTTTAACCATTTATGATATTTCTGTTGTTTTATTTGTTTCTGTTGTTCAAGTTCATTGCTCCAGACTATGCTGTTATTTTTCCTGGTATTTGTTATCTCCTCCATGCCTAATGCTTCACTGGCTGCTTCCTTAATCGCAAGTGTTATTTTGTCGTAAATTATATTGGTGCTACATGTCAGGTCAATTTGATCAAGTTTTTGATCCAGTCTGTTCTGGTATAGGAACCTGGTGCTGTCGTCATATAGCCCAGTTAGTTTGTATTTGGGTTCTTTGATTATTTCTACTCTTTCTTCTTTCGATGTTTCATTTATTGCATATTTGAAGAGGATTTTGATTCGAGATATTAGTAGGTAATGGTCAGATCCGCATTCTACACCTCTATATACTCTTGTGTCTTGGATTTTCCATTCTGATTTTTGTTTTATTATAATGTAGTCTATAATCGATCGTAGTTGTCTTGTCTCTTGATGCCAAGTGAACTTATGTATGTCCTTGTGGGGATAGAAGCCGTTTAAAATTTGTAGGTTAAATTGTTGACATAGACTAATGAGCCTTTCTCCATTATCATTGGTTACTTCTTCCCCTTAGTTTCCTACAATTAGGTGGTCCTTCTGTCCAATTTTAAGCCGTTTAAAATTTTTAGGTTAAATTGTTGACATAGACTAATGAGCCTTTCTCCATTATCATTGGTTACTTCTTCCCCGTAGTTTCCTACAATTAGGTGGTCCAATAACTAAGAGATGAGACTTCAAAAGCTAATCTGTCTGATGTCAGGGCAACGATTGTCAATGGAACTTGAAGTTTTATGAAATGTTGGTTACGCAGCCACTAAATTTAAAGTTGTTTATGGTACAAGCTATGATAACAGCTAACATCAGTGTGTTGGAATTATAAAAATACGAGAGTTAGTGAAAATAAACTATCTAAGATGTGAAAAAGGAGGCGAATTTGAAAAACCGCAATCATCAATGAGGTGTACTTGAATTGTTGAAGCAAAGATAGGCAAACCAAATTACAGAAGGTATGTTTTGTTAAAACACCCAGTATTTGAAATTTGTGTTGATGAATCTGTCTCTATTCAATAAACTCACAAACAAGTTTTGCATTTACAACATTTCTCAGCATTTGATATCACAACCCCTATTTAGTTGTCTCATCTTTATTTCAGCCAGGTTTATCAGCCATAATTTGTGTTGGGTCACAAATATTAATTATCTATTTCCAATACAAACTACAAAACATACCTTCTGTAATTTGGTTTGCCTATCTTTGCTTCATCAATTCAAGTACACCTCATTGATGATTGCGGGTTTTCAAATTCGTCTCCTTTTTTACATCTTAGTTAACTTCTTTTCACTAACTCTTGTATTTTTATAATTCCAACACACTGATGTTAGCTGTTATCATTGCTTGTACCATAAACAACTTTAAATTTAGTGGCTGCGTAACCAACATTTCATAAAACTTCAAGTTGCATTGACAATCGTTGCCCTGACATCAGACAGATTAGCTTTTGAAGTCTCATCTCTTAGTTACCTGTCACCTGTTGTAACATAATGACCTAAAGTTACCTTTTGACCCACTTACCACGTGTGGGAGTCATATGTTGCGCTAGGGCCATAGCCAAAGGAATTTTATCCATGCTTTGGATTTTGCCATGTTAGCAACTGTATAAGACTTTTAGTCTGTTTTTGAAATGCTTTGACCTTTGTATTTTTTGGTTGGCTCACCATGTTCTTGTAAGTATAACCAAACTTTGCTTTTACCTTGGTCATTATTTTAACTTTAACATTTTGCTTAATTAATATGGTTGTACTTATTTTAGGTAACACTGATGATGGTCTTGTTACAGAGCGAAAATGTTTTGTTTCAATGTTTGTAGATCTATAGGGGCTTTTTAAACTAATATACCTTTTACCAAGCCAACATTTTTTATTAAATTTTACTCATATTAGTTTTGTTTATGTTGCTTTATAAAGATACTGTTCTAATAATAATTTAATTTAATTTAATCTGACTTATTCAAATTGACCCTTCAGACATTATTCACTTCAAAGTAGAATACTTTAAAATTATAATGCCAATATATTTATGAGTTGCACTTCTGGGATGACTTTATTGGAAGAGATTTTACATGAAATGTGATTTGTATTTATAAAGACTACTACATGAAATGATAACAGTAAAGTTCTCGTGTTAGTTATTCCATGGTAAATCACGAGAAAAAAGTGGATTATCTTCGAATAACGTCGTCGCAGGAACGCAACTCATAAATATTGGCAACTTAATTTTAAAGTAATCTACTATTTATATTTAAGCATTAGTACCATTGGAATATAACCAATCTTTTAAGAACTGTACCATATCAGTAGTTACCTGATTGATATAAGGGTGGTGAAAAATAAATTAAGGAAATTAAGAAAAAAATATAACCTTAGGTTGGAATTATATAGCCGAGGCAACACCTACATATGCATGTTAAAAGACATGCTCCACTACCAAGATAATCATGTATATCAGGGGTTCCCAACCGGTGGTACGCGTACCACTGGTGGTACGCGGGAAGAGTTCAGGTGGTACGCGTCGTGTCAACGAAACAAGCGATTACGCTGAGTCTCTATCTGCGGAAGTTCCAGTGCGCTACTCGTATTTGAACGATTTGATTTTCATGAAAAAGTTATAGAAGAGTTTTGTTCTGCAAACCACTTGAATCAAACACTACAGCTGAACTCATTTTAATACAGTAAATGAGTATGTCACATGTTGTATATGTGTTGAGTATGTAAAATTGACAGGGCTAGCAGCAAAAATAAATAAAGTTGCTCCTGAATGCTTGAATACACATTGGGTCTACATCGAGAAGAATAAGCTGCTAAAAGTGTGCCAGAAAATACGATATCCATTTTATCACATATTCTATAAAGGATAGGGCTCTTAATTCAAGATTATTCTCCTTGATGTATAAATATATGGGTGGCAAGTTCAAAACTCTTTTGCTGCATATAGAAGAGAGATCGTAATCTCGAGGGAAAATTTTCACCCGTCTTTTCGAACTAAGGTCAAAAGGTTTAAAGCTTTTGAGTGAAAAAAATAATAACATGAAAAACTTGTCCAGTGATGAAGAACGGTTGTCAAGATTGGCGTAAACTAGCTGACATTTTCGACAGACTTAACACGCTGAACGTGGATCTTCAGGGAGTAAACACAACACCCTTCACAGCCAATGAGGAAATAAACTCTTTCAAAAACAAGTTGGTTCTTTATGTTCTCAAATACAGGGGAAGAAGGTCTGCATTTCCTCAGCTGTCATCATTTTTTGAAGAAAACGAAATATCTGCAATACCGGATGTGGTTGCTGATATAATTCTTCACTGGGAATCTCTTCAAGAGAGTTTCGATAAATATTTATCTAAAGATTATTCCACAAATGACTGGATCAGAAATCCATCTGCAGGAATCCCACCAAATGAGTTGGAATTACAGGGAACATTCATCAATCCAACAGAAGACAGTTCTGTGAAAGTCAGTTTTAAAGAGAAATCCTTAATTGACTTTGACTATGACTCTGCTATTTTTGATGCCATTTGTCACTGGTTAAGATAGTGTCACATTGTGAGACTGTTTTTTTCTGAACTATTGTATACTTATAAAAAATAAAATATAGAAACATACTACCAAGTGTTGAAAAGGACTTAAGAATAAAATTAAGTTCAATTACTCCTGCAATTGACGCTTTATTCACAGGCAAACTGCCACAAGCTTCACATTAATCTCGATACACAATAACTAATGTTAACCCCTCTGTGGCTCAGTGGTAAGAGCGCCTACCTTTGGATCGAAAGGTCGTGAGCTCGAATCTCGCCAGGGTCAGGAATTTTTCGTTTATTATAAATTAATAAATGAAAATAGTTTCTGTCCTTGTGAGATCGGTACTCACGGGAGGGACCGCAGACGTTCGGATACAATTAGCGTCTCTTTGCAAATACAATGACGTGACTTTGCAAAGTAACAACACACTTACTCAACACACGCACTACACATGACACTAGGTACCAAACTGCAAAAATTCACCGTACCTACCAAGCCACTGGCCATTGGTTGTCGAGGCATTAGCTAAATAAAAAAAACTACTGTTGATTTTTGTTGATTCGTATCTTCTGTTTGGCTGATAATTATTTAATTAAAAAAAAACAAGCCAATGAACAAGTACCTAAGTATGTTAATAAAAAAATTAAGGATCGGGGAGGCTTCCTTCCATTCCCCGCACCCAATATTTGGTAGTATGCCAAAATTTTAAAATATTTCAGGTGTTACGCAATTATTGGTAGGTTGGGAACCCCTGATGTATATCATCATCTCAACCAAAGGAATAATCTACTATGGTGTACCTATGTTCTCAGACTGATTAAAAAACGTTATTTGGTCAGAAGATTTTAAGTGTGTTCACGAATTTTATGTTTGTAAAACTGTTCTTTAAAACGAGCCCTATTTCAAAAAGAGTTACCGCCAAAATCACATAGATAGCAACATCTACGAATTTCAATCTCACGCTCAATCTCAACTCAAAGTCTAGAAGTCTGATTGTACGAATGCTATTTTCCTTTCATCAAAGGTGTAACTGACAAAGTTGAAAAAAATCTCAAACCACGAGAAATAAAGACAATTACACCGAGAGAAAAAAATCCTTGACATATAGAAACTTTATTTCTATTTAGAAATGATCGACTTGGCATATTGCCTAAGAAATATATCTTTGTATGAAATTTATAATTTCATTTCTGGCAAACTTCAAGCCCATTTATCAGAAAAAAATTACCCTTGATGTTAATTGATTTTATTAGTCATAAGAATATATTTTCTTGGCATTACAAAACTATTATTTCTGAGCAATAATATAATCGTATATTTAGAATAAGATTAATATTTCTTGAAAATAAAGTAATATTACATACGGCGAAATAAATCATTATGTAAAATCATTAATTTATTAATAAAAACAAGATACAAAACGTTACTATTACATACAAATATTCTCTCCACTCTTAAACTACTGGCTTCTACACAACAAGATGGAGAGGAAGGAAAATCCAACTTCCTTAATTTTTCCTTCTTTTGTTAATAGCACTTTGTATACCAGCAATTCACTAAAACAAAATCGTTATGTAGAAAGTGTAAACTAATTTTAATAAAAAAATTTTTTATAAAGATATACCTAGATATTTATTTTGACAAATTTAGGAAATAAAAAAAAAGAACAATTACACGGCCCCACATAAGAACTACCGTAAAATGGGGTGACTTTTACCGATTTTGTACTTTAATCCTATAAAAATCATATTTTAAATTTTGCTACATTTTTCTATATGCAAATATGTTATGGGTTTAGGCGTCTGCTTTCAGTAGCTTAGATTATAATTACAAGAAAATAATCATGACTTAGAAAAAAAAATAAAAAATGCCTTTGCAAAAACGGCCAACCTAATAAAATTTCACATATTTTTTGTTGCAAATAATATTTGGCTTGAATCACCAATAACTCACAAACTAAAGCAGGTTCACCCCATCTGGGGGGAAGTTGACCGTATATGCATTTTGCCTGTAAAATTATTTTTCTTGTAATTGGGGTTAATTTGACTGTTTTTTAAACCATTTTTTCTTAATTCGTTATATCGGTGGATTTAACAACCCTTGGAATATTAATTCTTTTTTTTTTAATTAAAAATGAATTCTTAGATATTTATAAATTTGAATCGTTAAAAATAATTTTAAAAATTATACAGGGTGGCTGAAGTATATCACAATAGATATTTTTCTATGTTTTCGGCAAATTCACCCCAGCGGTCAAAGTAACCCCATTTTACGGTATTACTACTAATAATAATCAATCATATTTAGTTCAAACATGACATTATTTAACCTACACATATTTGTTTATTTTTTTCTTTTTGTTAGTGAAATATTAATTATTTATCTGTATAATATTAAGTCACACAAAAAACATTGGTTAGCTAAAACAAGAGGGAAAATACAACCAATATAAAATATTGAAGCAGACATAATATTATGTGTTTTTTGTTTTATTTTTTTAATCTAAAAGAGATAACATACCTAATCATTAGGAAATTTTATTACGGGAAAGTATTATTGGTTTACATCTAATAGTCCTGTCGCCAGGGGGGGTACAACGGCCTCGTTAATTCAGATGGACTTACTCAAGTTTTTTTTATGTATTTTGACCCGTAGAACACGAATTTTTTGGGTAACAGTTGATCCGGATGTCGATAAGATTGTTATAGACCAAGAACTTCAGGAATCAAATAACAGCGATTTTTGGCAAAACAAAACACTATTTTGTATTTTTTGGGCCATTTTAAGTAAAAAATATTTCTACAAGTTTTTTCGTAGGATGCACAGTTTTCGAGATAAACGCGGTTGAACTTTAAAAAAATCGAAAAATTGCAATTTTTGAACCCGAATAACTTTTGATTAAAAAATAAAATAGCAAGTCTGCTTACCGCATTTAAAAGTTTAAGTCAAATTATATCGGTTTTGATTATTTCCATTGGTAAAAATTTATTTTTTTATTGTTTAACAAAGCTATAAACACGTAGGGTTTCCCGTGCTTTTACATGTGTTTTAACGCATGTAACGTAGAAATAGTCTTGATTGCACTAGTACCTATTCTACCTACTCGTTCGATTTTAAATGAGAAATCATAGAAACATCACTCACGCACTAGTTGTTTGTAGCTTTGTTTAACAATAACACAATAAATTTTTAGCAATGCAAATAATCAAAACCGACATAATTTGACTTGAACTTTCAAAGGCGCTAAGCAGAATTGCTATTTTATTTTTTAATCAAAAGTTATTCGGGTTTAAAAATTGCAGTTTTTCGATTTTTTGAAAGTTCAACCGCGTTTATCTCGAAAACTGTGCATCCTACTAAAAAACTTGTAGAAATATTTTTTGCTTAAAATGACCCAAAAAATACAAAATATTGTTTTGTTTTGCCAAAAATCGCTGTTATTTGATTCCTCAAGTTCTTGGTCTATAACAATCTTATCGACATCCGGATCAACTGTTACCCAAAAAATTCGTGTTCTACGGGTCAAAATACATAAAAAAAACTTGGGTAAGTCCATCTGAATTAACGAGGCCGTTGTACCCCCCCTGGCGACAGGACTATAAGTCATTTGATATATATTAACTGATTCACAGTTTTTGGCAACAAAATTTCTTAACCATTAAAATATTTCTTTTAGGCTAACTGATTTTTTTATCACAAATAAATTAACAGAAAACATTCTCAGCGTTGCTCCGTGTCTGATGTAGCGTTGTATTGTATATTTTTATAGAAGACGATACATTCAAGGAACCTATTATAGTTGACACATAAGTACATATACACATTTTTAAAAAGGTACTTACATGTACAAATTTCTACCATTTCTGGAAGGCCCCGCAGTTGGTTAATAGCTCCTTTCTTAATATTGTTCTGAAGCTATATATTATATCATTACGTCCCAGCTTTAAATTGTGGCTTGTTTCCTAGTTAGAATAATAAGCACCTTTCTTTCAGAGTTGTCCATCATTATACCTAAAAAGCATGTAAATATACTAATATGTTGCTTTTATAACTACTCGGATATGCAACAATATTATTATTCCATCTTAAATTACTCAATTTACTTTTATTTAATACCTATATACATATTGAAATTGAATCGGAATTGCGAACAGATATGGAATGCTCATAAATAATATTTTGAGTCCTATGGTTTGTTTGGTCTATGGAAGATTGGGGACAGTCTAAATAGGGAACTTCATAAACTCCGTGTTGTTCATTTGGTTTGTTGTCTTTGACTGATCGAACAAGGGATGAACAAGTTTTTGATGCGAGCTACACCGAGAGAACAATTTCTTTTCTCCTAAAACACTGATTTCTTTGAGCCATCTTTCTTAAAATTTAACATATCATATTAATTTTAAACATACCGGTACACGTATAAAGAAACGAGTTTTTTATACAGAACTCAATAATTTCTTACAGATAATTTCTTCAATACTAAGAAATGCATTAATCGGTATATTTTTATTTTTTTGTCCTAAAGTTTTTTTTTAAATTGAAAACTACAAATATTTTACAGTATAAGAAATATATGTTAACTTAATCTATATTTATGTTTGTGAACAAGAAATTTTCTTGCAATCAAATAAATATTTTAAACCACAACAAATAATTCTTCAGAAAGACGAAATGTTACACCAACAAATCCAGAATCCCTCTATATGAACATGAACTAATATCACGCCATCTTGACAAATACTGACGATTAAATCGTAAATAGTTAATCTGCGCAATTCTTTTGTGGAAGAAAATCTATTTGCAAGTAACATTTCGTCTTTCTGAAGAATTATTTGTTGTGGTTTAAAATATTTATTTGATTGCAAGAAAATTTCTTGTTCACAAACATAAATATAGATTAAGTTAACATATATTTCTTATACTGTAAAATATTTGTAGTTTTCAATTTAAAAAAAAATTTAGGACAAGAAAATAAAAATGTTACGATTAATGCATTTCTTAGTATTGAAGAAATGATCTGTAAGGAATTATTGAGTTCTGTATAAAAAAAAAAATCGTTTCTTTATACGTGTACCGGTATGTTTAAAATTAATATGATATGTTAAATTTTAAGAAAGATGGCTCAAAGAAATCAGTGTTTTAGGAGAAAAGAAATTGTTCTCTCGGTGTAGCTCGCATCAAAAACTTGGTCATCCCTTGTTCGATCAGTCAAAGACAACATACCAAATGAACAACACGGAGTTTATGAAGTTCCCTATTTAGACTGTCCCCAATCTTACATAGACAAAACAAACCATAGGATTCAAAATATTATTTATGGGCATTCCATAACTGTTCTCAATTCCGATTCAATATCAGCTCTGTAGGTCAACACCATCTTAATACACGTGACAAAATTTACTTTGAACACTCCAGGATCATAGCCCTCATCTGCTTCTATAAACCAAGAATTATCAAAGAAGCCATTTAAATTAAAAAATGACCAAATTGTCTAAATAAAAGAGATGACGGCATTTGGTTGCCCTCGACATGGAGACCACTCTTAAAGAAAACATTGTCCGCTTCACCTATCAATCCAAATCCCGCCGTGAAAATTCGTCGCGCTAACCTCCACTTAAGGACCACTCCAAATTTCACCGTCAAAAATCTTCGCTCCAACCCTTCTACAAGCCCCACTCCAGCGAACTATTGCATAAATGAGTCGTCCGCCATATTTATGTAATAATATAATTATTATATATAGTGTCCAGTGAATAGTGTAATAGTGTCTGGGGGCTCGGGAGACTGAGACCACGAAAGTCCTGGAGATGGCGTCAGAGATGACGTCGAAAGTTCGGCCAAAAGAATATCCACTCGTTTTAACCCGAATATCTACCCGTTTAGATTTGGACATTAATTCTTGTAATAATAGTGTTGTTAGCTTTAAATTTCATTGTATTAACCGCGGAAATTTTTCCTACAGTGAAATGTAAACCAGAGGTGACAATGATTGACTCTCGACAGGTGCAGGTGGTTGCGATAAGCAACTTACAGCTAAATCATAGCAATCAGGCTATATAGGCCTCAGAAGCACTGAAGATGGTGCATGGGCCAAAAGCAATAAAGAAAAAGACAAAATTAATAAGTTTTATTTACTTCTCCTTCCTAATAGTATCAAAGTCGTTTTGCTGGGATTGAAGTATTTCTTTGAGCACCAACTTTTGATTCCGTTATTTATAGACGGAATTTAGAGCATTTATAGACGATTTGCCTATCTGGTATGCAAATTGATATTTGTGAAGCGGTTTCCTAATTAAAGTTTCGCTTATTATGTAGTAATCTACTAGTATCTTCAATGTTCTTAGGAGAAAAGACGTGAGGCACATGGGGCGATAGGACTTCGGTTCGTCCGTATAAACTTTCCCCGTCTTTGGTATTTTTTTTTATTTAAACAATATAAATACACCTAATCTACAAGATTGATCAGTATTTTTTCTTTAACCTAATTTCGCTAAAAATGTTTGTAAACTAGATGTCACCTGGTCCATCCTAGCTTTTTTTACATGAAATACCCACTTCTTTGTTGTGGCTACACAGCACAGCACTGACTCTGCTTTTCACTAATTGCTCACGTCTTTGTTGTGGCTACAATACAATGCACAACACTAACTAAGCCCGGCACAACTTCACACATTACACGAGCTCGAACGGTTTAGTCCTCTTGAGCCTTCGCATCTGGGATTCGTTGACAAGAAGCTGAAGTGCTTCATGGTTGGGATGCTTATGGAGCCTCTCTTCGTGTCTCCTGGCGACTTTCTTAGTTTCATTTGGAATAGATTCGATTTTAAGATCTCTACGCAAATCGTCATTCCGAACATACCAAGGAGTGAGTTCTTTCAATATGTAAGTTAAAAAAAAAAATTAAAAAATTGTTAGGTCAATATGTTTTTTATAGTCTGGATGAATTCTTTTTAATAAATTTTAATGATCTAGACGGTTCCAACGCTTAGGCTAAAATCACATACTGTTCTTGTACAAATATTTTTGTTAAAATTATAGTTATTGTAAATTTGTGATTTTTTGGAATAAAGATAACTAACTAACTAACACATACAATATTCCTTAATATTCGGTTCTGGAGCGTTTCTAAATTTCGGTAATTGCTTTTTTTGGTACAGCCCCATAATTGTAGGCCATAGGTCCACACCGGTTTCAATATCTGTTGGTAAATTAGTACTTTGTTCTGGATGGAAAGTTGAGAGTACCTACCTATTAGCCAATACGTATTTTTGTATTTTATCTTCAACTGTTCAGTTTTCTTTTTAACGTGCTCCTTCCACTTTAGTTTGACGTCGAGATTTAAACCCAGGTATTTCGCTGTTTTTTTATTAGGAACAACGTTGTTGTTTGGGATAATTGGAAGATTATTGATTTTCTTGTTAGTGAAGTTAATATGAACTGACTTATATTCATTCAACTTTATACGCCATTTTTTGGACCAGCCTTCTATGCCATTAATTGCATTTTGTAAGTTAATCGTAGATTCACAGAGATAACTCTATAGTTGCTCCTATTCTCAGGACTGCTGTATCATCAGCAAATGTGGCCAGTTGGATGTTTTCCCTCTCCGGAATGTCAGATGTGTACAAAAGGTATAGTATTGGTCCAAGAACGCTACCTTGCGGAACCCCTGCATTTATTTGCTTTAACTCAGAGTACCTACTCGTTTTCCATTTTAAATCTAAATGTTCGCTGGTGTAGGTATGACTGCAATATTTCAACGAGTTGCATAGGAAATATTTTCTTTAGCTTCATTAACAGATCGTCGTGCCACACTTTGTCAAATGCTTTTGCGATATCCAAGAATACTGCTGAACAAATTTTGTTCCCTTCTAATGCTTTCTCTATTTCAGTTATTATTCGATGGATCTGGTCAATTGTGGAGTGTTTATCACGAAATCCAAATTGGTGTGTTGAAATAATATATTTTTGTTCAATTATATGGTTCATTCTTCGTAGTAGTAATTTTTCAAACACCTTTGAGATTATGGATAGTAAGGAGATTGGCCTGCATGATGTTAATTCATGGTTATCTTGTCCTACTTTGGGTATCATTATAACCTCTGCAGTTTTCCAAAGGATGGGAACATATCTAAGCCTAAAGGATGCATTTATTAGTGTAGTAAGCTTTACTATGGCTTTTCTAGGTAATTTTTTTATTATCTCACCATTGATCAGGTCAAACCCAGGCGCTTTTTTTGTATTGATGTTCTTGATTAATTTTTGAACTTCTTTTGTAGTAGTCAGTTGTATGTTAACAGAATCAATAGCTATTCGTTCATCGTCTACATGAGTTTCCCCAGGGTTTGGTTGAAATATGTTTTCTAAATAATCAGCGAACGCATCCACTTTCTCTTTGGGATTTCTTGCCCATGTTCTGTTTTCTTTTCGTAAAGCATGTATATGCTGAACTGGTTTATTTATCTTTTTGGCTGCCTACCAGAGGGAGTAATCGGTGCATGCATCATCAGTTAGTTCTCTCAGGTACTTATTGATTGATTCGTTTTAATTTTCGAGATTTCTCTTTGCAGCTGTTGTGTGAGCCTATTTAGCTTATTTTTATTTTCTGTAATTCGAGTTCTTTGTCATACCTTACGAGCCTTTCTTTTTTTCTGTATCAAGTCTCTAATTTCTTTGGGGTAATTGTTTCCCACTGTTTTTCTTTGGATTATAGGTGTGTTGTTCCACGCTGCCTGCTGAATGTTTATCATAAATAGCTCGGTTTCTTGTTCCAATTGTTCTATCGTTTGAATAAATCCACTGAACTCAATTTTCTCATTTATTTCTGATTGGAAGTTTACCCAGTCCGTAAACTTATTGGTCAACGCGGGTTTCATTTCAGTGGTAACAATTTGCTCACTAATTGTTAGTACGATTGGAGAGTGGTCAGATATAAGCTCCTCTACATCCTCTACTATTATAAAATTTGTTGCTACACCTCTGGATATGAAAAAACCTAGGAGTCACTTGGCCAGTAAGTGGGTTTCCCAGTAGAATGCCATCTACAATTGTGTCCCGTCACAACATGCTGCAATTCTTTACCTTTAGGTGTTGAGAGTCTGGAGCCCCAACAGGTATTTTTTGCATTAAAGTCTGCGCCAATTATGTATTTTTCACCCAAGGTTGACAAGAAGTTAGCACAGTCTTCTCTTTTGAGGTTATGTCTTGGAGAGAAATATGCAGCTGCAATGTTAAGTGTGTATTTCTTAGTTTTAACACTGATAGAGGCACATTGTATTTCTTAAGTTTAAATTTTTTCACGTTCCCAGTGGAAAATACTATTTTTAACAGCGACAGCAGCTCCGCCTCTGGCTGAATTTTGTGGATGTATGGCATGATAGATTTGATAACCTTGCAGCTTAATAAATGATTGTCTAGTTAGATGTGTTTCTGCAATTAGGCATATGTCTATTTTTTGTCTTTGTATGGTTACTAATAACTCTTGCTGGTGTTGTAAGAGTCCATTTGTATTCCATTGGAGTATCCTAAGGTCCAGGGGCATTATAGACTGATTATGATCGGCTTCTGATACTTTCAAATCTGTCCAGCCTTTCAAGTATTTTTTTGTTAAATTCTTCTTGTTTGCTCATTTTCTCCATTATTTTTTGCAGCATTTCAGTTACTGTGCCTGTATTATTTTCTGTTTCTGGTTGTGTTGCTTGAGCATAAGATAGTCCAGCTCTTCTTAAAGTTCGGTGTCTATTTTCCATATTTCCTTTATTTAATCTGCTCTCAGGAGCCTTGTTATTTATATTTTTATTTCTTAGTGTTTGCAGAGCTTTTGCAGTGCTACATCCTCTATAATTAGCTTGATGGTCATTGCCGCAGTGAACACATTTTGGAGCTATATTTTTGGGTTTTTTACAGTCTTGGGTTAGATGTTTTCCTATGCATTTGACACATCTTGGTTCCCTTTTGCAGTAATTCTGTGTGTCCCCATATTCCTGGCAGCGCTTGCATTGGGGCAGCAATTTTGGTTTTCTGAAAGCCTCTATTTGTAATCTCGGATTTAATATTTCATTAATGGCATAGATTTTTTTTATATCTTCAGTATATCGAAGCCTTTGTTCTTTAGGTCTTTTAAAATTTGTTCAACTTTGCATGACTGGTGTAAGTTTCTTGCAACTACCTTGACAGGTCTTGACTGTTTGTTTTCAAATGAAAACCACTCCATTTTTTGTATTGTTTAAGACTTCAGTTAGACTCCTGTATGCATCTGAGTCAGTGACATTGATTTTCATATTCCCTCCAGCCAACATGGTTGCCTGGAATTGTATCTTGTTCTTATGTAGATAATCTGATAATTCGTCATATTTTGTACTTTATTAATTATAACTGGTGGAGGTTTTATATTAACCGGTTGCAGTTTGTTACTTTTGGTATTCGTTTCAGGGGATTGTACCTGCGGCGAGTTGCTAGCTTTTCTTTTTTTTTTGAGTTTCTAACCCTAATCCATTCTGTCTCTCTGCTTAGTTCTTCTTCATCTGTATGATATTCAGTTTGGTCTTTTTTAGTGTTCTCCTCAACTGGTTCTATTTTATTTTGAATTATCTCAACTTGTATTTGAAGCTGTTTAATAGTGACTTCTAATTTTTCTCTTAATTGTTTTTCACTCATCCAAGCATTATACAACGCCTACTCATTTTGACTGCGGGCTTGATTTTCGTTGAACAAAGCTTGGTTTTGTTGAACTAGCAGCGCCTCGTTCAAGGTAGACTGCTGCATGTACCCATCCATTTGAATATTTTGATTATCATTCTCAGTAGAATAAATTATGATTTAACAAATATTTATTAAATAAAAAGTAACTACTTACTCAGTTTATCACTAATCACTTTCGGTATTATTAATTACACGATAAAAAACATCCTTCACTTCAACAGTTCGGAAAAGATGTCTTCTTAATTGTTTATAATTGTTTATTAATAGCCTTTAATTACAGAACTGAAAAACTGAGTGTAAACACGTCCGTTTTGTTTCGCTGCTCGATTAGAAGTCCCGTCTTTGGTATAAATACCACTTTTGAATCCCTCCAAGTTGAGGAATGTGACTGAGTACAAGGCTTGCTATGGAAAGCCGCTGTAGTTGTAGCTGTATTTGCAGAAAGCCTTTTTGGAGTAAAGCTCGACCCACTTTATTTTAGATAACTGTATAATTCGTATTAAAAACAGGATATTTTCCTCTAGTTTAGAAATTAGCTCAAATAATCCTAATTCAAAATCCGGGAAATGTTCGGAAATAAAGTCCTAAAATCCTGTTTGTAGGACTTGTTTTTATAAAAACTTCTGACTTGCTACTGAAATCGTTCAAAATTTTCAGAACAACACTCGTAGATAAAACGTACACAGCGCCTGTATTGCCTGTAATCTGTAAATAATAAAGTCCAAAGTGAATAATGTTGTAATGCTAAAACCTTCAAATTTGCTCCCAACTAAACGCCGTTACAGTGTTAATGAAAAGACACAATGAAGATGAGATTGGTGTGGCGTGGCGTGTACACGGTCTTCGCATTCGACGCTTTCGGTCATCCATCATCTTCCGCTGAACGAAATAATTTATCAAAACTACGCCGTAATAAATTAACACGAAAAAGTGCGCATGCTGCTGTTTCCTGAGGTGTACTAAATAATCGCGATTCATTATTTGCTTTGCTTTCGACTATTAATGCAGATGGATGGTTTCGTTTTAAAAAGCCTTGATTTTCCATGACAAATGAGTCTTATTGTTATTGGCAATTATAATGGTACCAGTATCTGAGATAGAAAATTCTGATTGATGGCAAACCCATTTAAAGATTCATGGCTTTTAAATAAAGCTCCAATAAGTCACCTCACCTAATTATCGCAAACATTATCCAGTACATAATCAAAATAAAAGTGGCTACGTTTTGTATAACGTAAGACCTTTTTTATTTTTATATATGCATATAAATTTTCACTTCGGAAAAAATCAAACAAGATAGAACTTTTTGTAATTTTATTAAAAAATTTTTAATAAACATATCAAAAATTCTACTCGAGAAGTGGGTACTTAATTTTTTATTAAACAAATGAACTACGAAGTTTGATGTTTTTTTAAATAACTCCGAAAATATAAATTTTAGAACAAGACTGACTTGACCATTGAAAAATTTTAATACAAAGAATTTTCTAAAATTAAATCTGTATCTTTTTTATTTATAACGCTAAAGCCACCCTTCTCACAAACATTGGCGCACTGTGTAAACTAGTGTACGGCGAAGTGCACGGTTGAGTTATTTTAACGTAATTCTTTAACTAGTGGATCAAATAAAAATTTTCAAATTGAACCTAAAAGAAGAATAATTAAGCCATCTTATGGTTATAATAAAAAGAAATAAAATATATGGGCATAAATACGGTGGGGGCGGAAAATAAGCCTTACATGAATTTTGTTTAAAAATGATTTAAAAATGTGTAACTAATCCAATTTTTTTATAAAACCCTCAATTTTGCACAACTTACCTTTCAAGCATCGTACTAAATGATGTTTTATTTAAAAAAAAAAACTCAAAAATGTAATTCAAATGATATGCCGTCTTAAAAAATGTAATTTTTGAAATCTTCGTAATTTTATAGAATTACCACCACTTTAAGACGGTATTACTCAAGTTTGAACAGATCTATTACAGTTTTATAAGTGCTTTTTTAAAGCTTAGGATGTAATCTTTAAAATGCATTAAATTATTTTCCTTTAGAAATGAAATAGACTATTTCTTTTTGAGAAAATTAAGAAAGATAACAAAAATGCAATACAAAAACCGAAAATTACCAGCTAAAAAAATGTTTATATAAAGTGATCAAAACTTTTTTCTTGGAAAACTCACCTAAAATACATTTAATAATAAACTTCAACAATAATAAATGTTCAACAAAAAAAATTTTTTTACCTCATACAGTATATCTGCGTAGCTCGGAACCTATTGATAACTTTTCTATTATCAGTTTTACGAAAAAAAATTATTCCTTATAAAATACTCTGCATCGTATATAATCTAAGATGGAACCATCAAATATCAAATTTAATGAATTTTATACGAGGTATGTCAAAAAATATGAATTTCACTCAAGAGTAAAGTATCGTTAAATTTCACAATATCGAAAATTGTTATTAAGAAAACTTGTTTGGAATTAAAAAATTTGTTTTAGTGTTTAATTACATCCTTCCAATTAAAATATTGTATGAAATAAAGGCACTTAATTCTTAACCCGCCAGTGGTCGCTATATGAGATTTTCTCTCACGGTTTCAGAAAATGGCGCACAACTTTTTTTCTGGGAAATTATACGCGCTGTAGTTGCTTCTAGTCTCCTAACTATCCTCCCTAGACAATCTAATAGACTCGTCCGCTCAGACAGTGACTCAGTTTACTTAATATCACCATATTGTTGAGTCAGTGTGTTTCATCTGAGAGATTCTCTCATCAAGCGACCACCGGCGTCACCAACTGTGTATAAAAATTAATTTTATTTTTCCCCTTAAAACCCAAAATAATATCCTTTTATAATGTAATAAAAGGCGCCGTGGATGTTGTCTATGATAGGAAATTCCTATATTCTGTTTCACGGGTTAGTTGTAGATGGTCACTTACCATATATTTTTTAATGTTAAATATTGGCGACATCAATAGTCACATTTTATATAAAGATAATAATAATACAAGAGAAAAACGTCGTGTCTTGTTAAAGCAAAGGGCTTTATCGTTGATGAAACCGCATATTTTTTTAAAAATGTTGTAAAGAAAAGCAAAAGTTGGATATGTGAGAGAAAATCTCACGCGCGACCACTCGCGTAACAACCTACCTAGCGACCAATGCCGGGTTAAGACAAATTCATATTTTTTACATACCTCGTATAAAATTAAAAAAGTTTAATATCTGATGGTTGTATCTTATATTTTTAGACGAGGGAGAGTATTTTATGAAGAATAACTTTATTTCGTAAAATTGATAATAAAATAGTTATCATAATTATTGTAATAAAATGATGATGAGTATCCGTAATTTCAGAAAAAAATTTTAGATTAGAATAATGTAATTATATATTTAAACATAGTTTTTAATTTGTAATGGGAAATAAGCTTATAATAATAGTTTTTAATTTTAAAAAACATAATAGCATTTTTTGATATTCTGAAATATAAAGGTACTTTACTCTTTAACGAAATTCATATTTTTGACATAACTCGTATAAAATTGATAAAATTTGATATCTAATGGTTGAGTTTAAGATTTTTGACTATCCAGAGCATTTTATGAAGAATAACTTTTTTTCGTAAAATTGATAATAAAAAAGTTTTCCATGTGGCTCCTAGCTACGCAGACATACTGTATAAGAGCATCTTTATAAGAATTTTTAACTTGCAATGCCATATTCACAACATATAATTTGATCAAAGTAAAATGATGAATTTAAAGATATTTTTAAAATTATTAATACAAAACAGTTGTTATTGTTAAAACAATTAATAAACAATTAGCGGCCAAATCCGCGAGTAGCACTTTTTACTTTAACAATATATATAAACTAACAAAAAAGGTTTTAGGAAAATATAAGCTTGTTTGAATTTTTCCGAAACAATGCATGTTTTCGTTCTAATTGCACTCCCATATTTATAAATACATATATATAACACCGGTTTATAGCGTCCTGCGCCTTCCGGTTCCTATTCTCCAGCCGCGTCGATCTGTCCAATCTCCTGGTCGGAGATCTCTCTCAGACATGGCTTTCTGGATTCCACTTATCCAGGTTGTTTTCGGTCTGCCCCTTTTCCTTCTTTCCGGGAGTTGCCATTCCATTATTAGCTTTGGGAGTCGATGTTCCTCCATTCTTTGTACATGGCCATACCAACAAAGTTGTTTTTGTTGGACTTCTTCAATTATGTTTGTTTTTCTATTCATAACATCTCGTACCCGTTCATTCGTTATATGTGAGACTCTGGAGATGCAGGCCGATCTTCGCCAGAAGTCCATTTCCAGTGCAAGCAACTTCTGTTCTGTTCGCTTATTCAGTTGCCAGGTTTCACATCCATACAGTACCACGCTTTTAAAGATGCTATTATAAAGCTGTGTTTTCTTTTCTTTTGATATGGTTTTTGACCAAAGTAGCGAGTTCAAAGCTCCTATTACCTTCTTTCCTTTCATAATTCTTTCCTCTATTTCGAATTCTGTCCTTCCACTTTGTTGGATTCTCGTTCCAAGGTATACATAATCAGAGCTTGGCTCGATAACCATATCATCCTCTAGATGTAACTCACTTTTCTGTCCTCCTATACACATATATTTGGTTTTCTTCATATTAACGTATAGGCCCCATTTTTTGTATTCTCGAAACAGCCGGTTTGTCATAAATATTAGATCATCTTTATCCTGGGCAATCACCACCTGATCGTCAGCAAAATGCAGTGTGTATAATGTTGAGTCGTCGTTTAGCTGTATCCCCATTCCAGAACACGATTTGCGCCACTTATGCAAGACCTCATTTATATAGATTTTAAACAGTGGTGGCGATAAGCTGCATCCCTGTCGTAGTCCCTTATTCACCATGAAGCTATCGGATAATCTGCTGTTGATTTTTATGTTTGCTTGGATATTGTTATAGAATTGTTGCACTGCTTTTATTGAAGTTATATTAATAGGGGATTTTTCCAGGACTTGCCATAATTTACAAAGTGGTACGGTATCATATGCCTTAGTTAGATCAACGATAGATCTATCAACGATAGATTTATAAATACATAAGGTTCTTGAAACACTAGTACAAGTAGAGCATAGAGCTTCAGTGAAAACGCACCGTCGAGTGCTATTTTGCGCAAGATCTTCACCTCATTCCAAGACTTTCCTTCATCTATTATCTCGTCCACAAGTGATCTTCTACAAGCTTGTGCTGGGCGACCTACTTTTCTTTTTCTTTGAGGATTTCACTCTAGGGCAGTCTTTACAATACTGAAGCTTGTAACAAAAATAAGAAAACTTCTGTTGGAGTGAAAGTAAAAAGAAAGATATAGGTACTCCAACAGAAGTAAGGAAAAAAATAAATAAATAACTAATGGGACATAGATGTAGAGAGGTGGGCTGTGTAAAGAAAAGGGGGAAGTTGCTTCTTCGTTGAGAAGCCGCAGTAGGAAAAAAATAAAAAATACTACTTTAGTGCAGTAATACTGAAGAAAGGGGGATTAGAAGGGATAGAAGTAGAAGTGGGAAGAGACAGAGGCAAACTGAATAGAGTTGGCTAGCAAGAGATGCAAGAAAACCACTTGACACTCAAGGATGGATACGGCTCGTTTGCATGCCTGTCGAAGAACAGTAGCTCTATATAGATAGTAATGATGACTAAAAGGTGAAATAATAAAATAAGAATAATGTACTGAAACTGAATGAAGATGGATAATTGCTACAGACGAACAAAATAAATAAATCTAACAAATCATGGGCGCCATGAAAATGATCTTCGATCATTTTCCCAGGTATCTTATACTGCTGTCAAATATTAAATATATCAAACCTGTAATAATGAACATAAAGGAATAATAAAATAATTGATATACAAAATAAATACATATTTATTAAAAATAACTACTAGATTTTTGACAATCTCTGAGTTACACAAAGTGTATATCATGTGACTCTAAAATGACATAAGTTATACAAAAAGTTATCTCTAAGATAACAACAATAATGTTATCTGTTACAAAATTACAGGTATAAGTACCTCTCACTAACATATAGGGTACAGAATTACATAAGTCTTCTACCAAATGGTTATAGTACGCCTGCTACGTACAACTAAATGAAACTGACAAAGATGAAAATACTACAAATAAATAGGCCCAAGCCTCACTAAGAGAAAATACCATAATGAATAAATAAAGTTAAATATACAAATGAATAAAGTGATAGTAATAGTAATTAACACCGAAACGATGACCTAAATTAACCGAGAAAATGCAGTGAAATAAAGTAACGACGAATTAACCGAACAATCGAAATAAAGCGAATAACAAGAAAATATTTGGGAAACAAGCAAGTAATATTACAAAATAAATTTACCCGAATTACATAAACCAATATCAAAGCAATAATAAAGTATTAAAAACCTAATTTTCTCTAGGCTTATTCCTGTGCACAAGAAGTTACCGTAGATACAAAGTTTGGGAACCAAATACAATAGTATACAAATATGTCATATAAAAACAAAGGTATGCTAAATCTGAAAAAAAAATAATTAAAAAACATAATGTATCAAATAAATGTCTGATATATAAAACCCATAGTTACTTAAAACACAACACTAAATGTTCCCAAACGACTCCTAACGAGGTTGCTGCTGCATCCTCAGAAATGAGCATCAATATGATGCGGTCCCATGCCCTCCGTAGGCCCAGGTGGCAGGACGAAAAGGAGCTGGAATGCTCCCAAAAAGCTTGTTCCCAAAAATGACTTACTCCCAATGGTGACTTGACTGTGGCTGTGGTGGTTTCCCTAGGTGGTCAAAGAAGGGGCTATGACTTCATCTTATGGTTTCTCCCAAATGGCTAAAAACATTCCCAGTTTTATTTCCCATTTTAGACATTAGCAAAAAGTAAAGGGAAGAAGAAATAATTGAGGAAACTTTTTAGAAGCATTAACATAGAAAAACCGATCATTAAAATGGAACAAAAACTAATCTCAGGTAACCTTGAACTATTTTGAGTGTGAAAACATGAACAAATAATGATGAATGTGAAATTTGAATATGATTTATCTGAGGGAATATCTGTAAAAATATATAGAATTTATAAAAAATATTGGATGTTCAATAAGTTTAAAACCTACAGAGAAATGATAACTATTTCCAATATTAATTGAGAATTGCATATGTTTGGTTAATCTAACCAAAAAATATATTAATATATAATTTTCCTTGAATGAATATTCAATAATCGAAATAATCTACATAAAATCCAAATAATGAGTTGACTAAGAAATTTAACAATGAACCTAATATATCAAATGTTCCATCACAAAAAAAACCAGGCTATATAAAAAAAATTATTATGAAAAACTAAATATTTTACCGGGTTGATTCTTATCCATATTCCATGAGGTGTTGAGTTACACATATGTTTCCATACTCCAGGCTCCAGATAGCTTTTCACTTGGAAATTAACAAAAATGATTTAAATAGTTGAAATTATCAACCCGCCATTGGTATAACCGATTCGAACCACAGCTCACAGTCAAGTAAAGAGCATTACTCTCTCATTCAGCGAGGAAGACGTCAAACTCTCACGGAACACGAATTAAATGACAAGGAACGGTTCGACTATGTTCCGTACAGTGTGACGTCACATGAGAAGTCCTTTACGAGAAATTAAAGAATTTAAATGGGAGGTCAAAATAAAATAATTTTAAAAATAATTAAAGCGCTAAAAATGATATTATAACGGGTGGACCGTTACAAGCTACTTTTTCAAAGTTTCTCCAACTCTACATTCTGGACTTTATTTCATTTTCTACACTTTTGTTCGGCCAGGTGTAGCAGATGTTCGTTTCTGATGAAGTTAAACCAGAAAATACAATCAATTATTTGAAGTGTATGTTAAACAAATATCTACAGTTTGTCTTTTTCCAGAGCAACTAGAACAGACATGACATTTGACTCAAATATTCTTACCTTTGTCTTTGTAGTATACTGACGAGATCTCCAAACAGGCTTGAGCATGCTGAATTCCTGTTGAGCTTTTCGTAGCCTCATACGAATATCGTTTTCTATGCATCCGCGTTCTGTATTTAACCCGGTCTATACAGACATTTCAAATAACAAAAATTGCCGGAGAGCCAAATTTTGGTGGAGAGCTAGGGTATACCATAACAAATAAAGTTTAAAAAGTCACCATCGATCCCATGTGTGCGTCAAAAGTTATTCGGGGTCAAAGGTCAAAATTTGAGATTTTTTGGATTTTTTTCGAAAACGGTAAGTTTATCAAAAAAAAAACCTTAAACCAAAGTTGTAGATCTTAAAATTCTCTACAAAAATAGTCCTTACTATTTTTTTCCTAAGAGTTGCCATTCCTGAGATATCGCGATTCAAAGAGTCACATTATACATGATATGCACACGTTTCCACACCACCTGTGAGGTAGTGTAAATACTCGGCGCGTTTTTTACCGTGGTTTCCCCTGTAGGCCTACTCCACTAAATGTTTTGACAATTTTAGGATAATTTAAGGAAACAATACCGGTCAAGTTCTAGATATTACCTTATTATTGATATTGATTATTGATATTGCTATTGAATATTAGGTTAACTATTGTTTTGATTTCTTTAGATATTTTATCAGATTCATATTCTTGAAAGTCTACTTCAACAGTCAAGTCTTCTTCGATTTCATCTTCTTCCTCTTCCTCTTGCTGGATGTTCAAAAATTGTTCAAATGTGACTGAGTCATTGGTCTCTTCATTAAAATCACAGGAGTCTTCCTCTGTTGTACTAAACTGGACATTTGAGCAAGACTGACCTTGGCAGTTGGTACACACTAGAGAACACAGCAACCCACAGAGAACACAGAGAATATGACATTGATTCGGGAATATCGTTATTTATATCCTCGAACATTCTACCGGGTGGGGGGGGGGGGGGAGTACATAGTATTATCGAAAACACAAGATTGAATATCTTCACGAACAATTGCTGCTGCGGCTTTCAAAGTTTTTAACCGCTTGTCTTTTTCATCCAAGTCTTTTTTATCAGACCAGACTTGACTTAAAATATCTTGGTAATTGTCAATAAAACAAATAAATGTTAATTTTCCAGGCTTTTCTGTAATAATAATTCTACTACTATACTTCAATTTCAATCGTATTTTTATAGTTCTGTCATCTAAAACTACATCTTGCCAAACATTCCTTAATTCATCCAACGAAAACTGGCAATTATCACTCGTTTCTATGAATTGAAACATTTTCTCCATCGCAGAGTTTACAGTTTCATCTTGTGGACGGCCAATTTTACGACCAGTATTAGGTTTTAAGAAAGATTTGTAACAACTGTCATGGTATTTTGCATCAGCAGCGACTAAATCATACTCAAAATTAATACGTTCAAGAACAGCCTTCGCAACATCATCAGAACGATCTTTAGCTAATTTAAACAAGGATTCTTTGAATTTTAGTGTAGTCACGTTACGAATTATTTTTCGAAGATGCTGTGCTTTCTTTATATCAGATTCTTCATTGGCTTCATTGCCACAAAATAAACAGTATTTTTTAAAACAAAAATGTGATTTACTTACTCGCGTTCTAGTATGAGGTGGACTTACTTTTGAAGTACTAGCCTGTTCCTCCTCACGTTGTCTTTTCACTGCAGCGATTGAAGTTTTCCGAATGTATGATTTTCTGCAATTCATGTGTATTGTAACGGATTTTTGAGTTCTTAAATACTCAATAAACTCATCACCTCTCTCGACACTAGCTTCGATTAAATTTGGCATTCCACGATCAACCACAACTGTTTTAGTTTCACTTAAAAGGTTATTGCAAATAAAGCAAAACTGACACATTTTTTTTTTTTTTTTTTTTTTTTTTTTTTTTTTTTTTTTTATTTAGAAATAACCGCATTAACCACGAAGGTCATCAGCGGGGTAACGAGAATACAATTAATAAGTTTACAAAAGTATGAAATTGTGTACAATTAAATCTTACTTACTAGGTTACATTTATTAAGGAATTGGAAAAGAGGTTTACAGTCGGTTTGCAGGTTAAGAATGTCTTTCATATTATTTGAATAACCAGATATAGATTGTTTGTAAGCGGCGAATTCATCACATTCTGTTAGCACATGTTTTACTGATACTGGTATATTACATCTTCTGCATTTTGGTGCTTCGGTATGTGTAATGAGATGCTCATGAGTAAGTTTACAGTGTCCTAACCGAAGACGAGATAAGATGACTTGGTTCGATCTGTTGGTTGTATGTGGATTCCATGGACCAGTATCTTCTTTAACGTCTCTTAACTTGCTCGTGGATGTTTTCCATTTTTCACTCCATAAATTGAGAGTCATTGATTTTAGTAATTGTTTTGTATCTGCGGCTGGAATTGATTGTTCTGCCAATATTGGTAATTGCGCAGCTGTGTAAGCCCAACGATCAGCGTTTTCATTTCCCTCGATTCCAGAATGAGAGGGAACCCATAGAAAAACTATTTTTGAGTCTGTTTGATGCAGACTGTGTAATATTTCTTTGATTAATATGACTATTGGATTTTTCGTAAAGGTTTGTTGTATGAGTCTCAATGAATTGAGTGAGTCAGATATTATTAAGGAGTGTTTGGTTTGTGCATTGGAAATGTGCTTCAACGCTTGTAATATGGCATAAAGTTCACCATTTAAGATGCTGTAGGAGCTGGGAAGCTTAAATAAATATTTGGTTTCATTGTTTATGTATACTGCTGCTCCTACACCTTGGGAAGACTTGGACGAATCAGTGAATAAGTGGGTATAATTTTTATATTTTGCGACTATTTGTTTATAATTTTGATATATAAGACGTGGATTGGTATCGTATTTATTATATTTCGTCAATTGGGTGTTTACATGTGGGGTTCTGATAATCCATGGAGGAATGCTGTGTTCATTCATTAACCACGTTCTGGGGAAATTTTGGAGATTTAACGTTGATATATATCGGTGAATTCTAATATAAAAGGGTGGTGGAGAGGTGCTATGTTGAAAAGTTGATTTGAAACGATTACAGAACGTGTTTTTGCGAGCAGGAATTGATGGTATTGATGCTATTCTGGAGGCATAGGATAAACTAAGAATTTGTCGTCTGAAAGATAGAGCTGGTTCGCCCAGTTCGCAGTATAGGCTTTCTACAGGCGTTGTCCTGTAAGCCCCTAGAATTATTCTTATTGCGGTGTTGTGTATAGTATCTAAGCATTTTAATATTGAAGGACGAGCAGATGTGTATGCAATACATCCATAATCAATTTTCGATCGAATAAGGCTTCTGTATATTTTTAGCAGCATTAGACCATCAGATCCCCAAGACTTGTTTGCTAAGCATCTTAATAAATTTAAGCCCTTTTGACAAGAAAGAGTTAGTGTTTTAATATGATTTTTCCACGACAGACGTTCGTCGAATATCATGCCCAGAAAATTTATGTGTGGAGTATAGCTTAGTTTCTGGTTGTATAGGAATATTGATGGTCGATGCTGCTCTGGTATGTTTCTTTTTGAGAATAATATGCAATTTGTTTTGTTTGGGGAGAAATTGTACCCAGACATTATAGACCAACGTTCGAAGGATGTTATGCATTGCTGAAGGCTTTGAGCCATGGTGCTAAGACATCTTCCCTTGATAAACACGATCATGTCATCTGCGTAAAGTCTGGCTACAACTGGTTTCTTTAAATCTTTTAAGACATCATTCATAGCAATTAAAAATAAAGTTGGGCTGAGAATTGATCCTTGTGGTGTGCCGTTTAATTGTTTCTTGGTTGATGATATTGTTCCAGAAATTCGGACTTGGAATTCTCTTTGAGATAAAAAATTGCGTATGAAATTTATTATATTGCCTTTCAATCCCCAGTGATGTAGTTTATTTAGGATGATTTTATGGCATGTAGAATCAAAGGCTTTATTAATGTCAAAATAAATTGCTAGACATTTATCTTTAGTAGCAAATGCTTCGTGAATATGACTTTCTAGGTCAATAATGTTATCAAGTGTGCTTCTAGATGGTCGAAATCCGGATTGTTCGGGAATTAATAATTTGTGAGTTTCCAAAAACCATATTAGTCTCTTGTTGATTATTTTTTCTAGCAATTTACTCATGGAGCAGGTTAGGGAGATTGGCCTGTAAGATTCAGGCAAGAGTGAAGATTTGTTAGATTTAAGTATGGGGATGATTGTTGCTTTCTTCCAGATTAAGGGGAAGTCACTATTATTCCACATGTGATTAAAGATATTAAGCAGGATTTGTTTCGCCGTTTCTGGGAGATTTTTTAGAAAAACTGGAGGGATGTCATCGGGACCAGAAGAACTGTCTTTTAGTGATGAGAGAGATTCCTCCATTTCTTCTTTTGTCAGTGGCTTGTTTAGAGAATTAAGGTTTGCCAGCTCTTTGAATTCCGTAGGGAGGGCAATGTTATCATTAGTTATATTTCTGTTTATGGAAAGCTTATGATAATAGTCTGCGAATGCTTCACCTATTTCTTTTGTTTGGTTTATTCGTTTGCCGTCATAATCTAATGCTTTAATGACATGGTAAGTTTTGTTTCCATAAATACCTTGTATCTTCCTCCATGCCGATGATATTGTAGTGTTTCTGTTTATGCTTCCTACGAACTTCTTCCATGACTCTTTTTTACTTTTGTTGGTAATATATCTTGCTTTTGCCCTATGTTTTTTGTATTCAATTATACTTGTTGCGGTTTTCTCCCTCCTACATATATTTAGAGCAGATTTGCTGTTTTGTATTGCTTCGGCACATTCGTCATTCCACCAAGGCACAGGTTTAAATTTCTTGATATGTTTTGTTTTTCCTATTGAAAATTCAGCGGCTTTTATGATTATTTCGTTAAGTTGAGTTACTGCTGTATTTGCGTCCTTCCACTCATTAATTTTGTATATGTTATTCTCAATGGTTGTTGAGAAAGAGCTCCAGTCGGCTTTCTTTATTTTCCATTTCTGATGGATACTATCTCCGTTTGATATTTTGTCTTTTATAATTGAATTCGTTAATTTTATAGGAAAGTGGTCACTGCCTAGTAAGTCATCCATAACTCTCCATTCAAGGTAAGGACTAATAGTTGGGCTACATAATGAAAGATCGATGCAAGAAGAATTGCCAGTAGCTATATTGAATCTAGTATTGCTGCCATCATTCAGTAAACTTATGTTCATGGTGTTGAATATGTTTGATAGAATTCGTCCCCTTCTGTCTGTTTTTTGAGAACCCCAGGAGTAATTGTGGGCATTAAAATCTCCTAGAAGAATGAAAGGAGTTGGAAGTTGATTAACTAGAGACTCCAGTTCATCCTCAATTAAATAATGGTCAGGAGGAATGTATATGTTGCAGATGGTGTAATTTAGTTGTGCTTTAATTTTTACGGCTATCGCTTCTAGGTTTGTATTTATTCTAATTTGTGTTGCTTGTAGATTCTTTGAGACGTAAATGGCTACGCCGCCACTCGCAACTTGTACATTTCGGTTTTTAACGAATTCATTGTATCCCCTCATTTTGTGGACATTTTCGTCTCGGAAGTGAGTTTCTTGTAGACACAATATGTCCAGAGAATGGAGGGTTATGATATGCTGTAGCATATTTAAACGGGTATAGTACCCATTTAAGTTCCACTGGAGTAATGACTCGAATGTATTTATTGGGTATCTTGAGATGTATTTGAGATATCAGATTGGGTATCACTTAAATCTTGGGATTGCTTTAGTAATTTCTTTTTTAGCCTTGTGACACGAGTTTTTAGTTTCTTAGTGTTTGCGTGAGGATGTAGTTCTTCTAACATATCTATTAGTTTTGGAATATCTTCTGTGAAGTCTTCCGCAATGCTAAGAACATCCCTCGATCCGTATGTATTTTCTAGGAGCTGTTTAAGCTGATGGCTGTTGATTATGAAGTGAGGAGAATGAGAGTCGATATAGTTTATAATAGATTCAGTAAGTTCTATTTCTGGATCTGATGTATTAGATTTGGGTTTTTTGTTTTTCTGAACGGCTGTTTGGGGAAGAGAGAAGGTAGAAGTATTGGGTGGCATTTGTTCTTCTGGAGTGGCTGGGGTCATATCTTCAGCTGTTCGTTTTGTTGCGGATGAAGTTGTTGACTTAGTAGTTTTGTCCGAGGTTGGGATATTTTCAGATTGAGCAGTGTGATCTGGATTTGTTACCAGATTGGATGTGATCAATGCAGTATTGGCGACGTTTGCACAATTTTCTACTACTGAGGAACTTTCGGGTAGAATATTATTTATTGAGTGGGAATTTAAGTCATTAGGAGATGTTTCATCCGGTTGAGATATTGACGAGATTGGAACATTATGTGTGGGTTGTGATGATTGTTGGGAATGTGGGTTAATATTGCCCGAAGGGCATTGGGATGCAACATGACCCGATAATTTGCAGGTGAAGCAGCGTTGACTGTCTAGGGCTAAAAAGATATGATATGATAGATTATCATGTGTTATTTCTAAGAATTCGGGTATGGTAATATCTGGGGAAGGAGCGATATACACCTGTCTTCTGAAGCTGAGTATGTGTTGGTATTCTGGATTTGATGCACCTATTCTAAGAAAGTTTATTGGAGAAACTAATTTTAATCCAATATTTTCCAGTAAGGTTACAAGAGTTTCGTGTGGGATCGTTGGGCTTACATTCGATAATACTAGTCTGTCTGCTGGTGAAATTAGACGTCTTGCTTTGATGACTTCATTATTGACAACAATTTGACCATGATTAGTTAAAAACTCATCAACCAGTGATTTATTGGTTAGATAAACACATATTCTGTTGTGTGAAATTCTGCTACAGAAAATTATGTTTATTGGTTTTACCAGAGGTCCCAATTGGAGAAGATAATCTTGAAGTTTTGCTCCCTGAATGGAGCCGAAGATAAGTGCCTGGTCTTTGTTAGGATACTTGTAGATATTTTTTGAGACAGTGCTTGCATAAGATGTGTTGGAGGTATTCATATTATTTAAATTATTATCTGGGTGAGTGTTGGTGGATGAAGATTGATTTGTAAATGTTGGTTGTGACATTTTATTTAAAATATTCAAATTTGCTAAGTTATTTTGTTAAATATAATTATTGTCCAAAACATTTTTCCCAGGCCGACCCTGCCTTTTGTTGTTAAAAATTCTTTATTTCGCTAGGCGAGTTTTTACTAGCTAATTACTTTTCAGTCTTGTGTATCTGATATCTAACTTCAATCAGCCTAACAAAAATCGTCTGGATGCAGTTAATATTAAAAATTTACTCACAGTTGCTGTTCTTGGTATTTTATGTCACTGCACTAGTAAAACTTAACTATTAAAAGGCTTTTATTTAGCGATAATTTGTTTAAATCGACCGTAAATTACAAAACGTGTGTTTACAAACAGGTCTCACAAACAAGTTCGACACATTTTTAAAACTATAAAATTGTACAAATAACGGTAACGGTACTAAATGATAGACGCTTGTAATAAGTACTTATATTCACTTGAACTGAACCTTTAGCACTAAAAGAAACAGATACAGTAGAGCGTCGATAATCCGAACCCTGGTAATCCGAACTATCGCTAATCTGAACGCAAAAAAAATATACAATTAAAAAATATGATCGCGGACCGAATTTTTGGATTTAATATGACAATATGGGCAAAATATGACCGCGGATTTTTGTTTTGTTTATGCAGAAATGCATACAATATATTTGTTTATTATGCAGGTGTTTCATTCCTTGTAACTAAAACGTACGTACATGTACAGATGTACTATGTTTATGAGCTTTGTATGTATTTTGAACATATGTTCTATAATCCGAACAATTTGATAATCCGAACTACCCCTGTACCAATTAGTTCGGATTATCGACGCTCTACTGTAATATTATGAACCAGACCTACGGACAATACTGTAGCCATTGCCTATAATAGACAATCTGTTCTTTTTTAAACAATGGTATAGCCAAATGTTTTTCAAGGCCACGTGGATAGAGGAAATTCAGTTTGGGACTGATTACCTTTTGAAGAAATATTTTCAGAATAGTATAATATACTATATAAAAGAGACACAAATAGGCATTTAAAATATCTCTTAAGGGCCACATATGTATATACGTGGCTTATATGTGCGTATAATGTATAAAGTAACTTTTAAAATCGCGATATCTCAAGAATGGTAACTCTTAGGAAAAAAATTGTAAGAACAATTTTTGTAGAGAATGTTAAGATCTACAACTTTGGTTTAAGGTTTTTTTTTTTGATAAACTTACCGTTTTCGAGAAAAATCCAAAAAATCTCAAATTTTCACCTTTGACCCCGAATAACTTTTGACGCACACATGGGATCGATGGGGACTTTTTAAACTTTATTTGTTATGGTATACCCTAGCTCTCCACCAAAATTTGGCTCTCCGGCAATTTTTGTTATTTGCCAAGCATTTTGATGTCTAAGTTGACCGGATTAATTGACACTTTCAAGATACTAAGGGCCGGTTGTTCGAACGCTAATCAACAATGATCATTATCAAATAATTAATTACTGTCAATGTCAATTGTTAAAACATAATTAATTACAATTCTGAGACTATAATCAATTAATATAACAATAATTATTAACATAATTAATAATAAATCTCATAATTGTAATTAATTATGTTTTCAGCGATCCAAACAAAGTTGACATTGACAGTTTTGGTGACAGTAATTAAATATTTAATAATGATCATTGTTGATTAGCGTTCGAACAACCGGCCCTTAGTGTACGAGTAGGCATATATAATATGTGAAATTGTTAGAAATTTTATAATTTTGCGGACTGTGTGTTTTAGAGGTATGTGTGATGGTTTAAATGGGAATTTATAAGGGTTTCCACAGAAAATATTATAAATAAGTTAAATCTTACCAAGACTTCTTCTTTAATTTTCCACTGTTCGCGTTTTTTACACACGTGGACCAGTTCGGCAGTTTGCCCGCGTTTCTTTTAAACAGATGTATGAGTTCATTCACGTTTTGACTATTCATGGATTTTTGCACGATTAACCCTTACTCGCGGATTCTTGAGTACTTCTGAAGTAAACAGTGTTTGTTTCACATCACTGAAACCCAGATAGAAAGGTATAAAACGATAATATTGGTGTGACTTACGGATTAGTACAACCAGTCCTTACGCTATGGGTAATAGCGCCAAAGAGAACAATTATACCCTCAAAGCGAGATGAGTGGCACTCGATATACAGTTTCTCCCTTTAACGGGGAGTATTAGAAGAGAGAGTTTTTCCTCTCACAAATGTCCAAGTAAAATGGTCTGTATGGGTAGGGATGAGGGTGAGAAGTAAGAGGGGTGACTGGTACTGCTTTACTGGATAGACCTGGCTTTGTAAATATTATGGATTTAATACAGTAATAAATACATTATTTTTTACATGTGAAGAATATTCCACATTCTCAATCTGCATGTTGTTAATAATAAATAGTATGCTTTCGGTTATACGTCATCTTCCACTAAACGAAATAATTTATCAAAACTACGCGATAATAAATTAACACGAAAAAGTGCGCATGCTGCTGTTTCCTGAGGTGTACCAAATAATCGCGATTCATTATTTGCTTTGCTTTCGACTATTAATGCAGATGGATGGCTACGTTTTAAAAAGCCTTGTTTTTCCATGACAAATGGGTCTTATTCTTATTGGCAATTATAATGGTACCAGTATAAGAGATAGAAAATTCTGATTGATGGCAAACCCATTTAAAGATTCATGGCTTTTAAATAAAGCTCCAAAAAGTCACCCCACCGTTCAGAGTTGACTCCGAATTGCATGAAAGTTGACCGGAGTTGACTTTACTGGGCTAATTAGTATAGTGATTAGGTAAGCAAATTTATATTTGACTTGGTTTTGTTATCTGTTTAAGTTGTTATCGCTCCTGATTTTAAGTCACCTAAATCTTAATATCACTTTTAGGTAATGTTTTTGTTAAAGTTAAATGATAGCACTATGTCTATTACATATTTAAAAAAATATTTTAAGCTATGGGAAATTCTAACTTGTTGAATTTCTGCTTCCCTATTTATTTTACATCAAAATTATTTTTTTTTTATTAGAAAAAGAGGTCGCATCCACCAAAAGGTTATTAGCGACGGAACAAAATATGAATAACAAAAGTAAACAATTACAAATTGCACAAAATGTTTATGGATTTTAGATAATTAACTCTATTGTCGCAGGTACAGTTTTTACCCAGAGCCTGTGGTAGAGCGTTTGGGATCTTGTAGCGCTGTCTTTCTTGTAACTTGTAGCGCTGATCACATATAGGTGGATTCTTTTTTGTGAAAAGGTAAGAGTGCGTTAACCTGGTATGGCCTAGACGTAAACGCGCAACCGCAATTTGTTCTCGTCTATTGCGCGACGATGGAAACCACTCAGACACATTATTTTTGATTTTATTCAACTTAGAATTAGATTGAGATCACTCATTTTGCCACCAACACAACACTTTATTTTTAAAATAAGCTTTCTGGAATAAATAAGTCACTGGAAACACACTTGTCTATCGGTTCCGAAAAATCACTTAAAATTGCCTCTCGTGCAGTCCTGTCAGCATCTTCATTTCCTGTTATTCCGACGTGTGAGGGAACCCATAAAAATTGGACGCTTCTTCCATGTTCATGAGCTTGGGAAAGCTGGTATTTTAGCAACTTTTTAGAAGGATGTTTCGGAATAATGTGTTTTAATGAGTTTAGAGAGCTAAGGGAATCTGTTATGATCAGGGTTTTTGTGAGTGTAAGCTCGTTAAGAAGTTTCACAACACGGTATATAGCGTAGAGTTCAGCTGAATATGTGCTACATACTGGGGGTAAACGGAAAAGAAGACTGTTTTCTGAAGAAACGATTGATGCCCCCACTCCGTCTTCGGACTTAGATGCATCTGTGCCCTTTATAAGGGGCCTCGAACTTGGACCGAATCAGAGAATGGTGTGTATTAGATTTATCGAAATACTCCAGAGATGCATCACAGGTTGGTATATCGATCAGCCAAGGCTCGGGGTATTTAATATCCGAGGAGAAAACCTCCGGAAAATTAATGTTTAGGTTTTGAAGTATGGATTTAATTATTTCGTAGTATGTTTTTTTATTATAGCAAATATCTTGGAATAATATGTTTACATATTTATTTGTAAAATTGTTTTGATATATTGGCTTTGAAATATTGCAAGCGACTGAGGCTGCATGTGATAGAGCGAGGTACATGCGGCGGTGATGTAGCGATGGTTCTCCTAAAAGATAATAAATGCTGGATACAGGTGTAGTTGGGAAAGCCCCTAAGATTAGTCTAAGACTTTTATTATGAATAATATCTAGTGATTTCAGTAGAGATTAATTAGCAGTGGAATAGGCAATTGCTCCATAATCTAGCTTAGAACGTATTAAAGCTTTATACAGGAGGAGTAGAGTGGATTGGTCTGAGCCCCAGTTTTTATTACACAGTTTACAGTTTATTTTCAGTTTACAGAGTTTACAGTTTATTTTCAAAATTAATGAATTGCTCAAATTTTTATTTTATGATTTATTGTTAATAAATTTAATAAAATGTAGTTTAAGATATTCTAGTAGACGAATTCCAGGTTATACTTAGGTATTTACTTTCCGTGTCTGGAACACCAGCAACTTTAAATTCTGTAGTTCCAAGGGCTGGCCACATAGATGGCCTGCCATTTGCTAAAATTAGGTTTTCTTGTGTGTAGTGCTCTCTTATCTCTGTGCATGATAATACTTAAGCTAATACTACATGATAATACTGTCCGCGGAGCGGACTGGTAAAGGCCGAACTGAACCGACTACAAGCACAAGCAGATTGCAGATCCTAGTTGTTTTCTATGCATACGCGGTATATACGAATGGATTTTTATATTTTTTTAGAAGTTTATGGATATGTATTTAAAACATTGTTCATTATCATCTAATATATTGTTCTGAAGCTATATAATTGTGGCATATATGTAATTTGTTATTCTAAATGGCAAATAAACCACAATTTAACTTAAAAAATTATTTTATTAACGTTTCCACTTTAACATCAGACGTTTACATACAAAAGTAGTTTTTAAGTATTCCAAAAATGTTGTATTTTGTGTTGTAAAATTTATAACTAACAGCATTCTAACAGATTATTTTTATTTATTTATTTGTTACATTTACATACAAAAGTAGTTTTTAAGTGTTTTAAAAGTATTGGTTGTGTTTTTTTTGTAAAATTTATTACTAATAAATTATTTGTCCTTCTTTATTTGCTACATAGCCCGATCAAAGAACAATCTGACCCAAAAAAAAAATAAAGGAAGGATGAAAATTTGGGAATATGTAGTTGAAATTGTCTATTATTATATAAGAAAAAGTTTACAGCTCTACATTCCCTCCACTTTACAAAAATGGAGGGGAATAGCTTCTTCTCGGGGGTGAAAAATATACATTCAAAATAGGTTCGGTATTTGATAAAATGATTAATTCCAAGCAACTTTTGTTCTATAGAGTTTTTTTACTAAGTCAATAGGTAGGTACTTTTCGAGTTATTTGCAAGTGAATATATTCATTTTTAACAAAAAAAAAATATTTTTGGACGGTTTTTCGCAAATAACTCTATTGACAAAAAAAATCTTAGCAAAAATATAGCTTATATAAAAGTGAAAAAAAGGTGTTCTTATGTAATAAAATATATTATAAAACGTTTAACAAGATCAGAGAAGAATATGTAATAGAAACGAAAGAGAAGAAGAAAATTTAGATGAATGATACTATACTGTAAGTTATCAAAGAAAGAAGCCATTTTTTTTGGCCTTTCGTATTTCGGTTGTTTATTTGCCTCTGAATCTTGTTGTACATTATTTTGTTGTTCTTTGATTTTCTTCTTTCTTCGATAAGCTGCAGTATAGTGTGATTCATCCAAATCTTTCTCTTCTCTTTCTTTTCTATTACATGTTCTTCTCTGATCTTGTTAAACGTTTCACATATATTTTATTACACACACCATTTTTTTCACACACCATTTTTTTCACTTTTATATACGCTACCTATATTTTTCCTAAAAATATTTTTTTAATAGAACACTTACTTTTGAGTTATTTCCGAAAAACCGCCCAAAAGTATGTTTTTTTTTTGTTAGAAATGAACATTATCACTCCCAAATGATTTGAACGGTACCTAGCTATTGACATAGTAAAAAAAACTCTATACAACAAAAGTTGCTTAGAATTAATCATTTTATCTAATACCAGACTTATTTTGAATGTATATTTTTCACCCCGCAGAAGAAGGGAATGTAGAGCTGTAAACTTTTTCTTATATAATAATAGACAATTTAAACTACCTATTCTCAAATTTCCATCCTTCCTTTATGTTTTTTGGGTCAGATTGTTCTTTGATCGGTCTATACAGGGTGTCCCAGACTAATTTACCCACGCTATATCTCTTAAACGAATAGAGATTTTCGAATGGGACAAAAGGTGATATATTCTACTTGTAATACACTTTAATATGGCGTACAAAAAATCATCCCCTAAATAATCTTCCCTTAGTTACAACCCCTAACTTTAATATTTTTAATAGCACCCTGTATATTTTTTTATAGTTTTGGATGTGGTCTTTTATCGTCTATTCAACACATTTTTTGAAAATACAATCGGTTCGTAAATAACCTAGAAACTATCAGTTTATTTTTGTTAAATTGTGTGTCCCAGACTAATTTATCCAGGCTATATTTCTTAAACGAATAGAGATTTTCGAATGGCACAAAAACTGATCTATTCCATTTGTAATACACTTTCATATGGCGTAGAAAAAATTCATCCCCTAAATATTCATCCCTAACTTACAGGGTGCTATTTAAAAAAATAAGGTTAGGGGTTGTAACTAAGGGATGAATATTTAGGGGATATTTTTTTTCTACGCCATATTAAAGTGTATTACAAATGTAATAGATCAGTTTTTGTCCCATTCGAAAATCTCTATTCGTTCATGAAATATAGCCTTGATAAATTAGTCTGGGACACATAATTAACAAAACTAAACTGATATGTTCTTGGTTATTTACGAACCGATTTTATTTTAAAAAAATGTTTTGAATAGACGATAGAAGACGACATCCAAAACTATAAAAAAATATATAGGGTGCTATTAAAAAAATTAAAGTTAGGGGTTGTAACTAAGGGATGATTATTTAAAGGATGATTTTTTTGTACGCCATATTAAAGTGTATTACAAGTAGAATATATCACCTTTTGTCCCATTCGAAAAGCTCTATTCGTTTAAGAGATATAGCGTGGGTAAATTAGTCTGGGACACCCTGTATAGCAAATAAAGAATGACAAATAATTTATTAGTAATCAATTTTACAAAAAAAAGCACAACCACAACTTTTGAAACACTTAAAAACAACTTTTGTATCTAAATGTAACAAATAAATAAAGAAAAATAATTTATTAGTTATAAACTTTACAAAAAAAAAACACAAACACAAAATACAACATTTTTAAAACACCTAATTACTTTTGTATGTAAACGTTTGATGTGGAAATGGAAACGTTAATAAAATATTTTTTTTTTAAGTTAAATTGTGGCTTATTTCTTATTTAGAATAACAAATGACATAAATGCCACAATTCAGTAGCTTCAGAACAATACATTAGGTAATAACGAACAATCTTTTAAATACATATCTATAAACTTCTAAAAATATATAATAATCCATTCGTATATACCGCGTATGCATAGAAAACAACTAGGATCTGCAATCTGCTTTTGCTTGTAGTCGGTTCAGTTCGGTCTTTCCCAGTCCGTTCCATGGAACCTTAAGTCATGATAATAGATGGTGACTATTCTGAACCGCGCTACCGTGGCAGATACGGTATAGCTATTTGTATAACAAGGGAGGAAAGTGCTACTTTTCCTCCCGAGAATGAAGTTTACTAGCAGTAATCATTCAAGGGAGGAAAAGGCACTTTACTCCCATGTTATACATATGTTTTTTTTACCTTCCTCTAATTAATAACAAGTCATTTTTCAGTTTTACTTAATTTATTTATGTAACTAACCAACAAAATTTAGTAAAGGGTCATTCCATTTCAAATCACTCAATTTTGGAGCAAAACAAATTTTGGACCTCTGATTTGTCTGAAAATTGGTATATAGCTTCTGCGGGACGTAAAAATAAGATATATAAGGTCAAAAAATCTTCTTCTTCTTTTTTTCTCAAAATGTTATTTTATGCGATTTTACAGTGATTTGGTGTTTATTTATACAAATTTGCATTTCTATAGTAAAGTATCAATGGAAAACATAATATTTTAATAGAAGGGACTCAAAAATGTCATTATATGGCATTATAACAAGTTACTTTAATTCAAAACAAGCTTTTGATCAAATTTTATAGTGTAGAAAACGTTAAAATACCGTTTTTTACATTTTTCTCCATTTCCAAAATACATCATAATCGATTTCGCTGAAAATTTGCCCACAGATAGACAAAACATAGGACTTTAAGTGGTGAGAAGGATTTGAATTTTATTACAATACCAAAGAAGTTACATGCAATATTATAGTCAAAAATATAGGCGTCTACTGTAAGTACAATTAACTCGAAAATATCGACCTCAAGATAAAAATTGTTAAAAAGAGATTGTAATAATTGTACATACGATTAATTTTGGAACAATTTCAGTTTCTACCATTTTTGTCGAAAAGTTAAAAATGGCGGAGATATTGAGCAAAACAGGTTCCCCTTTAAAATCAAGATGGCGGGTAACGTAACGGAGGAATTCATTCGTGATTTTAAATTTAGGTTACTACTGACTCCCCTAAAGATCAGAAAAATAAAATTTTGGGCAGCTCGGCATTCAAGGTCAAATGCTATACCGATTGGACTAATATGTACTTTTGAGTCTGATATTACTGCATGTAACTTTTTTGGTATTGTAATATAATTCAAATCCTTCTAACCACTTAAAGTCTATCTTTTGGCCATCTGTAGGCAAAATTTTCAGCCAAATCGATGATGATGTATTTTGGGAATGGAGGAAAATGTAAAAAACAGTATTTTAACGTTTTCTACACTATAAAATTTGATCAAAAACTTGTTTTGATTCAAAATAACTCGTTATAATGACATATAATGACATTTTTGAGTCCTTTCTATTAAAATATTATGTTTGTCATTGATAATTTACGACAGAAAATGCAAATTTGTTGAAATAAACACCAAATCACTGTAAAATCGCATAAAATAACATTTTGAGAAAAAAAGAAGAAGATTTTTTGACCTTAAATATCTTATTTTTACGTCCCGCAGAAGCTATATACCAATTTTCAGGCAAATCTGAGATCCAAAATTTTTTGCCTGAGTGATTTGACATGGAATGTACCTAAAACTAAAACTAACAAGTAGGTACAATATAACGGTCAACTGTCAAATATAAGTCAAATTATTAATGTAAACATGGTTAAATCAAAATAACAATTTACTGTTTTTTACCATTCTGCGAAATACAGGTTGTATTATAAATAAACGTTAAAATGTATAAATGCTTACGTAATAGAAAATAGATACATATTATACAGGGAGTCAATAAGTTATATTTCATGAATGAAATACCATGACGTCACTTTCCTCCCTAGGGAGGAAAAGTACAACTTTGTTCCCTACAATCCGGTCCGGAAAAGTATACATTCGGTAGAGGTAGGTGCAAAAATTGTTTGCAGCAACCATTTTCTCTGAGGGTACTAAATGTGTTGTGGTAACTCACTCTTGTCATAATATGGATCTTGATTTTTTTTCGGAAAACTTTTTCGAGCTCTTAGTCTACTTGTCTGAGTCTGATGGTCATAAAAGTGGTGTCTTCGATCCCTCTCCTGCTTCTTTCGTTCTACCCCTGACGTTTCCTGCCTACTGATGTGTGGTGGAGCGATTCCAAATATGAAGTAGACCTCTTCTATGTGTCGGTTTCAGGTTGTAGCATTTAAAATTCACTTTTTGGTTTTTGCACCTCATTTCAAATCTAATAAAATATATAGTACCTTAGCCGTATCTTAGCCGATTCTACACTTTGATATTCCCAAGTGCATGTAAATAACTTTGGATAACAGCGTTTTATTGAGAGAGTCGCAGAAAGGACACCGCACAAACCTTATGGAAAATAGGTCCCAGTGGATTTCGTTCATACTTTGGGAAAATATTCTTTGAAGCATCCTGATAAAAAGTTCTCATGGGCACAACTCAATCGTATGAAGGATGTTCAAGATATAGAGGCCCAAACTCGGAAAATTATAAGATTTACGGGGTATTCCAATTCCGTGAGTTAGGTACTGGTTATTTGGCAACATGTAGAAGTTTGGATCAAGGAAAAGTACTATTAGTCTAGGATTTCTTCCTGGCTATCCAATGGCAACCTTTACTTTGACCTTGACCTTCAACGGACGTCATCTTCTAGAGTTTCGAGGGTTTTGGCATTAAATTGATATAAACAGATTACTCATGGGTTTTGTGATCTCAGAACACGAATATGCCATCAGAATTTCCCTCCGGATGACGTAGTGGCCAGGGCGTCATCTTCTAGAGTTTCGATGGTTTTCGGCATTCAATTGATGCAAATAAATACTGGAGGGTTTTTGAGGTTGCTAAACACGAATATGTCACCAGAACCGACTCCCGGAGCACCAGGTTTCCAAGGTCAATGAAAGGGGCTCCTGGAGTTTCGAGGGTCTTTGGTACTACATTGATGCATACGGATTAATTATAGGTTTCTGGGGTTGCTGAACACGAATACGTGATCACATTATGCCTACGGCACAATGTGATCCGTGGGTCGGATCTGATAGTGTATGCATGTTCAGCAACCTCAAACTCAAAAACCTAAGAGTAATCCATTTGATTCCTCCGAAACTCCAGAAGATAACCTGTCTTAGGCACCAGGTGCTCCTTTGTCTGTGCTGATCACGTATTCGTGTTCAGCAACCCCAAAAACTCATTACTAATCCGTTTGCATTAATGTAGTACCAAAGACCCTCGAAACTCCAGGTGCCCCTTTCATTGACCTTGGAAATCTGGTGCTCCGGGAGTCGGTTCTGCTGGCATATTCGTGTATAGCGACCTCGAAAAACCCTCCAGTAATTCATTTGCATCAATTTAATGCCGAGAACCCTCGAAACTCTAGAAGATGACGTCCGTTGAAGGTCAAGGTCAAAGTAAAGGTCGCCATTGGATAGCCAGGAAAAAATCATAGACTACTAGTACTTTTCTTTGATCCAAACTTCTACATGTTGCCAAATAACCAGTAACTCACGGAATTGGAATACCCCGTAAATCTTATAATTTTCCGAGTTTGGACCTCTATATCTTGAAAATCCTTGATACGATTGAGTTGTGCCCATGAGAACTTTTTATCAGGATGCTTCAAAGAGTATTTTCCCAAAGTATGAACGAAATCCAGTAGGACCTATTTTCCATTAGGTTTGTGCGGGGTCCTTTGCATCGAAACTTAACCAGAATTTCTAATGAGAATGATCCGAATGATCATTTTTGTGCACTCAACGTTGATAAGGTTTAAAATATTCCTAGTTATTGCGCAAAGTCGCAACAGGTCATTTAAAATAATTGTAGTTTCAAATTTTCTCATTAATTTTTTTTGTTTTAAAACGAGCAGGTTTTAAACTTTTAAATTTACATATGTAAACATGTTGTATGTATAGCCTCCACAATACTATTAAATCTAAGAGCCCTAACACGAGCATCAAAGATCAGAATATACAACAGTGATTAGACCGGTGCTCATGTATGGGTGTGAGACGTGGACTCTGACCAAAGCAATTGAAAGAAAACTTAGATGTTTTGAGAGAAAAATCCTCAGAAGAATCGTTGGACCTTATCACGACCCTAATAGCAACCAATACCGAATGAGAACAAATGCTGAGGTCAAGCAGATGTATAGGTCGAGGGACATAGTCCATGAAATTAAATCTCAGCCTCTAAGATGGGCTGGCCATGTCCATAGACTCCCTAATAATCGCCTTACCAAACTGATCTGGGAGGAAACCCCTACAGGAAGAAGACCCTTAGGACGCCCAAGAATGCGATGGAGAGACAATATTATGGTCAGATCTAAGAACAGTGGGGCTACCCACTGACCCAACTATCATGGACGACCGTTAGAGATGGAAGTGAGTTGTGCATTCAGCCAAGACCCACCCCGTGTTGTAGTGCTACCAAAAGAAGAAGAAGATATGTAAACAAACTTTGTCCTGCTTTATTGTGTAGCACCATGGCAAAATTTTAACCACAAGAAAGTTTTTAGATAAGCAAAGAAAAAGAGTTTAGAAGAAAGAGCAATTCTCCCTAAGTTCTGCCCAATTATCCAGTTCGTGTCCGATTTTCTACCCGAGAAGGAACTCCTAGCAAGGTGCCCTCAACAAATACAGCCTGGACTCCTTCAGTTAAATGTCAATTAGAACATCTATGTAAGTATGCTTATTTACTTGGTGTTGGTAGCTAGATCTCTATCCCCTGAACGTGCCCACAAACCCAGCCACCAAACTAAACCCTGAGAGCCGTTCAGAAGAGTGGTGTGCATTACTTTATCTTCTGTAGAGCCCATATATGTTTATATTCATTAGCCCCCTACCCCTTCAGAGTAAGCATCCCCAATTATAATAAGGTAACCCATTTAATTTAGAGCCACGTCGACATTTCGACGCTGCCAAGCCAAAACGGCATAAACGCCAAAATGACAACTTTTTAGTTAACTGCACTAAAAAATAGGATTTTAATTTCCGCACCAGACAGTCAACGCGGAATAACCGCAGAAAAATTGAAATAGGTGTAATATAGGTTTAAAATTTTTATAAACGCCAGTCTAGTCACGCACGTGAACACCGACGTGAACACCGATTGACATAATCGCCAGTGCCCGTAAGATTATCATTGTGTACATTTCGGTCCAGTAATAATAGTAAAGGTATGTATTTTTACAATTTCTATGGATAAGTAACATGGTATTATCTACCTTTGCAATATTTTCAATTTGTATTGATTTTTGAAGCGTAAACACACTGAATTTCTTTAAAAACTATGAGGCGTTTATGCCAAAACCACATATTTACATCGTGGTTGACACAAGTGCCATTCCTCAATGGTATTCTTATGCAGGTTACTTATTTAAAAATTGCGCAAATAAAACGTTTATTTTAAAATATTATATTGTAACTTTGGACTAGTGTGATGAACAATTCATTTTGTATTACAGCATAGAGTTCAAATTAATTTTATATAGCTAAAAATGGCGATCGATTTTTGGCGTTTATGCCATTTTTTTGTTGCACATGAATAGCAGAAGTAAAAAATAATGGCCTTACTAAATGAAAATAAAACATATACCGAATCAGTACAAAATGATATACTGACTGACAATAATCACGCTATATTTCCCTTAGAGGTTTATGACATTTATAATGCCAACATTGCAGAAGCTTTTAGCAATGACATTATCATCTTTGAGGAACCACCAGACGTTGCAGTAGAAGAAGAAATATTTAGTCACGATCTCACATCATGTTTCAACTTAGCAGCAGATAATGGTTTGGATGCCGGTATAAGTAGTGATCAAAATAAGGAAAATACAAGCAATCAAATCAATACGGATGTTGAACCAAATATTGACAGTGATTATGAATTAGAATCCACTACTTATTATTAGATATCCACTTTTAAGTATTTCATATTTACTTTTAAGTATTCATTCTAGCACCAAAACATGTTTAAAGAATTTAAGGTTTTGTTTTTAACTTAGAATGTATTTTTGATTAATAAAAAATAAACCCTATCAAAAATCTTCGTAATTTCGTCATTTTTCTTGTTGGCATAAACGACAATTTTTGATTTTCGTTTCTTTTTTCATTAATGGCATATATCCCTTTTAAGCGCCATCTTGACTAACCTTACAACGATGCGATCGACACAAATGCCAGAGGTAAGTTTGGCATATTCACCAATGTTATATCTTGATTTGAAATAAGCGCCATTTTATAGTTTTTAATTTATTTCAGACAGTATTTTCAGCCACATTAATGTTCACAATATACTAAAATTTGAAAAAAATAATCACCAATTTTTTTGAATCACTGTGCAGATAAGCAGAATTAGTAAAAATAAAAATAATCAGTTTTTTGTGTTTCCTGAAAAATCAAGTTAATGTCGTTTATGCCGTTTTGGCTTGACAGCGTCGATTTTTAGCGTGAGCAGAGTTACCCCAGACGGGCTTCAAACTCTGCTGTCGAAAAACATCATGCTTATGCAGACGTGCGGAGAGTGTGTGGCTATGCTGCCCATTTTCTGTTAGTTAGTTTGCGGATGATATTGGCTGTGTTCACCAGAAATAATCGGTTTAAGTTTCAACTAAACAGCTGTGTTGCAGCGCTTTAAAACTACGTTTAGTCTGGTGAATGGTATTTTTCCGTTTGACACTTTCATAGTTGGTTTTTTTGTGTTCTCACCTGTTCTATGAACCTAACCTAAAACGAGATTCGTTGTTTTTGTTGATTTATTATACCTATCGTTCAACGATAAATTGGACGTATCTTAAACAAATTTAATTCAAAAATGGATAATATACTACCTTTATTGATGTTTGATAATGAGATGAACAAGAAATAATTTTTAGTGCTGCTGGCTGTGCTGGACTTGGCAGAGCAGAACCATTGGATGACCCACCATAAATAAATAATAATTATCACTTAAATATGAATTATGTTGAAAATGTTGTTCCTTAATACACAGATTTACAATTTCGTGAGCATATACAATTATGTATCTCCTAAGTTTCAATTACTTTATAATTAAAACCATTGTAAAATAAATATTTTCAAATAATTGCGCCATTACAATATATTTCTTAAACACGTTCAATATTGAAGCGATACAAATAATACGTTCAATAAAATGGCGACCGCTTCGTCAACACGTTGAAGTTTAGCCTAAATTGACATGACGTTCACCCGAAAAATCTTAAACAGTTTCAATGCGCTGACGTAGCGCACTGGTCTGGTGAACGCACCCATTATTTCTGGCGCTTACTTTTTTCTTCACATCTTGACAGCGACATTAGTCTATCCATATTTACACCAAGTTATTTTGGCTCGTTCTATTCCAGCATTAGATTAGCGTGCTTCGATCATGCTTATTGCTAAAGTGAAAAGCACATACCTGTGTTTTTGTGAGATTTAGTGGAGTCACTGAAGGTTTTCACCTCCGATTTCGTTGAACCTTCATCGATTTTCATGAAAATTGGTAAGTAGTTAGAAGATACTTCAAGGAACAAAGGTGACATGATGTCAACTTGCGCTTTTACCCTGGGGGTGGTTACCACCCCTTCTCGGGGGTGAAATTTTTTTATTAAAAATAATACCAGAAATCGATAGAGGGGCAACTTCTAAGCAAAATTTGTTATATAAAGTTATTAACATAAATCAATACTTTTTGAGTTATTAAATATCAAAGATTTTATTTTTTCTTAAAAAAATGCATGTTTAAAGCTGTTTTTCACGTATTACTCAAAAACTATAAGCTTTTCTAAAAAAGCTATTATTACCAACATTAAAGATAATAAAAAATTTAATAGACTCCCTACTTAAAGAACTAAACTAATGTTATTTTAAAGTGAGTTATGGGTAATTGAATGTATATTTTTTTCGACGAGTACTCAAATCTAAGTATTCAAGCTTACATAACGGGAAAACGATGCATTTTATAGAATATACTTGTTAAGCACTTGACAAAGTACTTCGGAATACCTATCACACGAGCTTCAGTAGAAGTTAATAGCATCAAAATTAAGCAAGTTATGATGAAAATAAGAGAACCCTTTCGATTTTTTTAGGAAAAAGTTAAAAACTAAACATACGCCATTTCCGCAAAAATTAAAATTTGTAGTAATCCTCACAAGAATTTCTTTATGTTATCATAGTTAATTATTTCAACAAATTTGACCGGTTTAGAATGCATATTTTTGAAAAAAAAAAAGAGGTATAATTTAAAAAAATCAGAATTTTTAGAATTATCGTACTTTTCATTTTCTTTTGATAATAACTCCAAAAATACTCAATATACGTAAAAAATGATAAATAACTAAATTTTAGTTTTTTCTGTAACAAATACTTTACCCATTTTACTATTTTTGTAGAGTAAAAAATAACCGAGATAGAAACGTTTAAAATTTCAATTTTGCTGCGAGAACCATGTAACCGGGGCCATTTAACCTTTTATTGTTAAAAACATAAGAGGTATAAATGACTGTTTTGACGTTTTTTAATAGCTCTTGGAACAAAATTTTAACCATTTATTAGATGGACTTGCTAGTTTAAAATTTAACGGAGTTATTTACAAAAAAACAATAACATTTTTTAGAAAAATGTTTAAAAGTTACATTTTGAAACATTTTTGGTGCATAAACTTTAATGCTATCAACTTGTTCGAGCACTTATTTGATAGATATTTCAATGAGCTTAGACAAATGTTTAATAAGTTTATGTTATAAAATGCATCATTTTCCCGGTATTTAAGCTTGAATACTTAGATTTGGGTACTCGACGAAAGAAATATACATTCAATTACCTATAACTCATTTTCAGTTAACATTGAAAGGTTTTTCTAGTAAGGAATTTATTTGATTTTTTATCAGCCTCAATCGGTTAAAAACATGCATTTTTCTCACGAAAAATTAAAATCTTTGATCTTTAATAACTCAAAAAGTTTTGATTTATTTTAATAACTTTATATAACAAATTTTGCTTATAATTTGTCGCTCTATCGAATTGTGGGGTTATTTTTTATAAAATAATTTTCACCCCCGAGGAGGGGTGGCATCCACCCCCAGGGTAAAAGCGCAAGTTGGCACCATGTCACCTTTGTTCCTTGAGATATCCTCTAACCACTCACAGGTAATAGCTCATATTCACCTTCAGTGACTGCACTAATTGGGTTCCAGATGATTTTCATCATAGTGATCTATGATTGCAAGTTATACAACAATTCAAAGGATTTTCCTAGGACCGTGATTCCTAATTTTGTCTGTATATCGCACCCTCAGTGCAAGACTGCAGTAACTCAAAATTTTATGAAAATGAAGTAATCATGGAATTCGATTGTAAACATGCATATCTATCCCCTGTAAAACTTTAGTAACTTTCAAATGCTTAATGGGCTAAATATTACAACAACAACAGTTTAACTATTTTACGTTTTTGAACATAAGTTCCGTGCAAAACTGTTGTAACTCTAATGTAACAGAGTAACAACAGTTTTGCACGGAACTTTGCAACGGATTCGATAACAAGCAACGAAAAAAGTAATATATTTGTTATTTTCATATCTATATCTGTGGTGTTTAATTTTAATATACAGACCGTCTACGTAATCCATTAACGGCCGAGACAATAAACAAAGATTTTCGAGACCAATCTATTCATGCAAATTTTATGTCCTTTGTGTAATACAGTAAAACCTGTCAATAACGGTCACTAAAAATGACAGAACTATTGGCCGATATAAAAAGCTATTGACAGAACTATTGGCCGCTAATACCAGGTTTTGTAGTCCAAAAATTTTGGTTTGGTTTGAAGCTGGCCGGCTAGTTCAGGTGGCCGGTTTTGACAGGCGGCCGTTAACAGAGGTTTTACTGTATTATATTTATTTTCTATAAGATTTTAGAAGGAAAAACTTAAAACTTGTGTATTGACAATACTGAGAGGTCAAAAATATCTATTCTCAGAAATCTTGTCAAAGAACAGCCAAAAATTCAAATGGCCAAAAAAAAAGATTTGGTATACTTATGCCATTCGGGTATGATACCAGAAGCCCACCATAGTTTTTATAAAAATATTTTGGCACAAGATGATGTACGAGAAGAGGACAACAACTACGGTAAAACCTGTCAGCAACGGCCACTAAAAATGAAAGAGCTATTGGCCGATATAGAAAGGTGGCCGGTGATGCCAGTTTTTGTAGTCTAGACATACAGTAAAGCCTGTCAATAACGGTCACTAAAAATGACAGAACTATTGGCCGATATAAAAAGGTGGCAGCTAATACCAGGTTTTGTAGTCCAAAAATTTTGGTTTGCGGAACTTTGAAGCTGGCCGACTAGTTCAGGTGGCCGGTTTTGACAGATGGCCGTTAACACAGGTTTTACTGTAGGTACATAACTGGTTTGGGTAATTTTTAAACTGGCCGTTAGTACAGGTGGCCGTTGTTGGCAGGTGGCCGGTAACACAGGTTTTACTGTAAAAGTAAATGTGTCTACGCTTTTTACAATTTTCTCCGTGCAAAACTGTTGTAACTTTGAAATTCTAATACTAAATATGTAGTGATTAACAATTTTTTCAGTGCAAAAGTGTTGTAACTTTGAAATTCCTAATTTTTTTTGCGTTAATATTATTTTATTTAAATTTCTATTTTTGGTTAATGTAATATAGGCTGAAAAGCATGCAAAATCATAATTAAATGTTAATTTTCTTAAAATTTGTGTCTTATTTCACCGATATTATCACGAAAATAAACAAAATCGTCTTTATCTCGAAACTTACTTATTTTGACTTACTGCGGTCTTGCACTGAGGGTGCGATATTTTTATTAAATAAAGAACGAATAAAAATAATTTATAATAATATTTATACACAAAACTATAATAAATGTTTTAAAAATTCGCCATTTTATATATGTACCAAGCATTATCTCGAAAGTCTGAGATGAGATAGACGAATACGTCTATCGACGATACGATAGACGTCAGAGATAGAGAAGACTTCCGACCAATGTGTGCTTCCAGTCATGACTTATGGCGCCGAAACATTATCATTAACCCAAGCCACAGTAAACAAACTTAGAGTGGCCCAAAGAAGAATGGAACGGTCACTACTTGGACTGACTCTCAGAGACAGGGTCAGAAATGAAGAAATCAGAAGGACAGGCGTTACAGATGTCATAGAGCGAGTAGCATGGCTGAAGTGGGATTGGGCGGGCCATGTAGCCAGAATGAAGGACGGGAGGTGGACGCAAAAAATTACAGTGTGGAGACCAAGCGAAGACATAGAAAGTAGCGGTAGACCACCTACACGATGGACAGACGACGTCAAAAGGATTGCTGGGAATTGGTTACAGGAAGCCAAGATCGACAAAACTGGAAGAAATTAGGGGAGCCCTACGTTCAACTTTGGATGCAGAAGGCCGGATGATGATGATGAAGCATCTTCTCAATACATTGTAACATTTTCTCAGACTGTTCATTCTTTCGCATTTTAAGTGCTTTAATATCTGTAAATTTTCTTGCGTAGAATAAATTTTGGATTTTAGGTACCCTCAGATAAATCATTTGGAGCTAGATCTCTCGATATTGAAGGCCACTCAATGTTACAGTTAGGTCCAATCAAACAATAATTAATAAAACTGTTTTTAGCGAGTTCCTTAACTTCTCGGCCTTTCTCATTTTAGTGTAGTCACTGAAGGTGGATATGAGCTATTACCTCCGATTTCGTTGAACTTCTATCGATTTTTATGAAAATTGGTGAGTGGTTAACGGATATCTTAAGGAACAAAAGTGAGATAGTGCCAACTTGCGCTTTTATGTTTTTCAAAGTTTATGTTTTTCAAAATATCCCGGGCGGCCCGGGTTCAATTCCTGCCATTGAATTTTTGTTTGTTTGTAAAATTAACAATTTATTTTGAAAAATAATTATTTTTATAATACCACATTTTTATTATTTATACTAGACAATATAAAAAAATCCGTATGTCTTTTATAGAATCGTAAACTATGCATTCGATCATAATTATTATGATTGACCTTAATAAGCAAATTTGTTATACATGAACCCCTGAAGGTTCCTGAGATGGTACGACCAATCTAAGTGAAAAGGGGGGGTGCCCTCTTCGACATTGTTTTTTATTTTTTGGGACAAACTGTTTTTTCTTAATTCTATATGATGTAGAACCAAAAGATACATACAACCCTATTTTTTCACTTTTCTATCACCAACTCCCATTTTTAATAGCAATTTAATATTTCCTTAGTCTCTATAATATATAAAAATTAATGTTTTTTTGTATGTCCCTTATAGAATCACAAACTATGCATTTGGTAGAAAAGGGTATACGCAATATTTTTGAGACAAGGACAGAAACTATTTTTATTTATTAATTTATAATAAACGAAAAGTTTCTGACCCTGGTGAGTTTCGAACTCACGACCATTCGGACCTGTCGATCCAAAGGTAGGCGCTCTTACCGCTGAGCCACAGAGGAGGTTAAATAAAATATTTGATAAAGAAAAAATTTAAGAATTTAGTACTAAATCATTTTTAACGTACATTGAGTATTTTTAAAGTTACTATCAAAAGAAAATGAAAAATACGAGAATTTTAAAAATTCTGATTTTTAAATCATATTTTTTTTTCAAAAATATGCATTCTAAACCGGTTACAATTTTTTAGATCACTACATGCTAATATAGAGAAAGTCTTATATCCTATAAATTTTGATTTTTATGGAAATGGCGTATATGTTTTATTTTTCACTTTTTCCTAAAAAACGTGAAAGGGTTTTTTTATTAAGCGCTTTTCTTTAGTTCAATAGTTTGCGTCAAAGCTTTAGACGTTAATTTGAATGCCTTTTCTTCAATGCAAATGAATGAAAATTTGCGGACATATGCATTCTCGCGAACAATACACGAACAGTCAATAATTTGTTTTTTTGTTTATTAATTGTTTAAATAAAAAAAAAAACGATTTTAATGGAAAATGCTTAAAATTTATTGTTTTTTACAATGTAGAAACTTGAAACTTTTACAGATTGTAGCCAACGATATGAACTATACATAATTTCACTTTTTGCGTTAATTGTTTACATTATGCGTTATAAATAAACAATAAAGTTTCAAATTTTGATCGCTCATATATTTGTTTATATACGAGGGTCGTTTTTTTTCAACCTCCGTTTGTCCATAAAAAATTTCCGTGAAGTGTTTCGCCATTGCGGTGCGGAGTGGGCGACAGCGCATATCCCCTGCTACACTCTACATTAATCCCGACTTCCAGGCATCAGTCTGTACTCTGCTACACACGAAACAACATGGCCGCGACAATTAGTTCTCCCGCCAAGTGTGAATTACGCGCTGTAATTTGACACACACTTGACACATCAAGGATGTGTCAAGTGTGTGTGTCAAATGAAACTTGTGGAAATTCCATTGCCAACGATGTTAAAGTGAAGCGACGGTTGTTTCTCACCGCTTCATCAACACGTTGAACAAGCTCATCTGTAACGACAGAATTGCGACCTTGACCCCCTTCGTCATGCACATCATTTCGTCCTTCTTTGAATTTTCGGCACCATTCACGCACAACTCCATCACTCATAAACCCTTCTCCGTACACTTGACACATCCTTCGATGAATTGCAGCTGCACTATTGCCTTCTGCCTGCAAAAAGCGAATGACAGCGCGTAATTCACACTTGGCGGGAGAACTAATTGTCGCGGCCATGTTGTTTCGTGTGTAGCACAGTACAGACTGATACCTGGAAGTCGGGATTAATGTAGAGTGTAGCGGGGGAGATGCGCTGTCGCCCACTACGCACCGCAATGGCGAAACGCTTCACGGGAATTTTTTATGGACAAACGGAGGTTGAAAAAAAACGACCCTCGTAAAAATCGGCGCTTATTCGTGTCGCTTATTTCAGTCAGTCTTTGGCCGCGGAGTCAGTCGGTTGTGTTTTGATTTGATCGGCCAGCTGCTCATTGTTTAAATGTTTTGTTTTGTTATTGTTTTATTGTTTTGTTTTGGAGTGTTGTGAAACTAGTGTAAGTGTTCAATTTTTTTTTGTTTATTTTCATTCGACCCAGTTTATTGCATATCTAACCTTTAAACCATGTTTTACAACTGTGACAACTGCCTTGAAAAGTTTGCGGATTCAGATAAATATAATCGATTGCGGTGCGATGGAGATTGCCGCAGAAATTTCTGTATGCGATGCACAAAATTAAATAAGTCCACCACTAAAGCTCTATTGGAACAAAAATTTCCCCATCTAAGATTCTTTTGTACAGTATGTGACTCGCCTAGCTTAAGATATTTAAACGGAAAGATAATCAACTTATCAAAAAATCAAATACCACTAGAGAACTTTGAAGCTTTAACTCAAGTTACTAAGAAACTTACTGATAATTTGCCTATTTTCATTGAGACTTACGATTTGTTGACAAAAAATGAAGACAAACTGGACTATCTTACGAAAAAAATTGATGAGATCCATAAACTAAATAACCTGCTGAATCCTGAAATGTTTTAAAATCTGTTAGGCAGATGGAGCATGATATTTTTAATATATCGTCAGTTTTTTTCGGGGGTTCAGATGAGACTATTAAGGTTCAAATCCAAGAATCAAATTCAACTGATATTAAGTTGGGATTAGATAGGCTCTCTTCAAACATCAATGAAATATCGAATCAAATGAGCAATCTTACCAAAAGTCTATCTACCATACCAACGAAAAAAGAGGTATTGAAGAAAAATACATGTTATGCCACCTCAAGTACCCAGACTGAAGAGCCTCAACATTTCGAAGCAAATGCAGAGCAAAAGTCAAAAATTACAGAAGATAAGTGTCACTTTGTAGTTATTAGTAACTTGAGCCCAATATACACCCCTATACAAGTGGTTCACTATATTAAAGAGAAGCTAGGTATCAAGGAATATATAAGATGTTATGCCCTCCTTAAAGATGCCGACACAACAACTGGTTCTTCATTCAAAATAGGTATAAAATCTAGACATCTATTAACCTATTATTTAATAAGGGCATTTGGCCACCGGGTGTAAACATTAAATGGTCTATCGAATCTTCATATTCCGAACCAACGCTTTCATCTGAGTCACATAAGAATATCAGAAGTCCTATTAGCCTGGAAAATTCAAATAGCAGTTTATGCAACAACAAAGATGAAGTTCAGAGCACAAACATAAAAACAGACAAACAGGCCATCGAAATTTGCAAAACTAAGAATCCGTTCCATACCCAAATTAATTTCATTAAGAATGATACTTTAGAACCATCGACTAATCTGGATCCATTGACCCCACCAAGAGTTAGATTAACCAATAACTCTAATAGTCGATATCTTTTAGCCAGATTAAGGGAACCGGATATCTTAAAGGCCATTAAACTTCATCTTGCTTATTTACACGACCAACCTGCATCAGTATTTTATGATGGGTATACCAACACAAGTGTTAAATTGTTTCTGGCTTCCGAAGGACTTCTACAAAGAGTGAAGATCTACGAAAAATTCTTCTAGATTTTAATGATGCTTATGGAATTGGTGCAGATGAGGTAGACGCTGATCTTGCTGCTTTTAGGTCTTTTCTAACTTCGGAAAGAATTATTCACCTACAAAAATCAAGGGAATGCCACCGAAACTACTATTCCGCTGCCTCTCCAAGACGAAATTTTTAAACACCACGACGTGTTCTGAGGGACTAGAATCCTCAAATTATTTTAGTGATAACAACTTTAGCATGGTTCTGATTAATATTCGTTCTATAAGATATAAAACTGATGAATTATTTCTGTTTCTAGAGGAATTAGGGTTTCCACCGATAGTTGCGGTTACTGAGCACTGGATTGAAGTCAACGAGCCTTTTTTTGTAGAAAAATATTCCACTATTGCTAGGTATGACCGTCCAAGTTCAGCTCATGGAGGCACCCTAATTCTTTCTACAAATAATGATTTTTCTCTAGTAACAAAATATGACTTTCTATTAAGTGAAGCATTCTTTGAGTTTTCCTTAGTTTACAGTAAAAACCTTAATCTTTATATTATTTGCATTTATAGATCACCTGACTCTTCCGTGGAACTATTTTTTCAGAACCTGCTTAATTTGTTAGATGACCTGCCACATAAAAGCAGAAAAATTTTATGCGGGGACTTCAACATTAATTATGCTGCTGCTTGTGCTACACAAATATCCCTGGTCAACATATTTGAATCATATGGTCTACCAATGCACATTGATTCTCCTACAAGGATTTCAAAGACTTCATCTACCATAATTGATTATATTGTCTCAGATTTCTCACCCCTTGATGTCTGTGCTACAACTGTTAATGCGGGATTATCTGATCATGAAGCGGTTTATACGAAGTTTAACATCTTTAGCAAGTCCTCCTCGAAAACTCGACGTTTAGGCAGGATTTTTTCCGGTCGGAACTTTCGTAAATTCCAAAATTTATGCTGAACCTCTGAGTGGCACTTTCCTTCCTTGGACGTCGATCATAATTTCAGTGATTTTTTGAATAAGCTGGTCTGTATCTTCAATAAAGCATTTCCTTTAATCACAATTAAGCAAAAACATCGGAAACCCTGGACTACCAAAGGTGTCCGCATATCAGCCAAAAACATGCGTTCACTACTGTATATCAAGAAATTTACTACCAACGTCTCTGTTATTGAATATATCACCAAGTACAGGGCAGTCTATTTAAAACTTATAAAATCGGCTAAAAAATTGTATTATCAAAATCGTCTCAGAAGCTCCAAAAGTGTTGCAAAAGAAACTTGGTCCATAATAAACGATCTTCGAAGTAAAACTCACACAGCTCAAACATTTTCCCTTCCAGACCCAGAAAATCTAAATGAATACTTTGTTAATGTGAGTAAAAATATAACATCAACTATTGTGTCACAACAAGATCCCATTTCCTATCTCCCTAATTCAAGAAAGGTTTCGAATTCATTCTTTAAAAGACCGATTGGTAAATCTGAACTGATCCAAACAATCAAGAGTATCAAAAGCAAATCTTCCTGTAGTACCGATGGACTATCCATAAAAATTTTCTCAAATCTCCCAGACAATTTGCTGGGAGTCCTCATCAGAGTGCCTAAAGACGGCCATCATTATTCCTCTTCATAAGGGTGGTGAAAAATCTATTGCCTGCAATTATAGACCTATTGCATTACTACCGGTACTCTCCAAAATTATTGAAAGACTCATAAAAGCCCGACTTATGTCCTTTCTCGTTGATAACAAGATTTTATCACAAAATCAGTTCGGCTTTTTAAATAATAAATGTACCACCGATGCCATGTTTTCTGTACTACATGAGGTTTGTCAAGCATTAAACAATAATCTCCACACTTCCACTGTTTTTTGTGATTATGCCAAAGCTTTTGATTGTGTAAATCACGACATTTTGATAAAAAAACTAGATTTCTATGGAATTCGAGGTATTTCTTTGAACTGGTTTCAATCTTACTTGGAAAATAGGAAACAACTGGTTAGAGCAAATGATACAGACTCTAGTCTCAGAAATGTTGTATGTGGGGTACCACAAGGTTCAGTATTGGGTCCTTTACTTTTCCTTATCTTTATAAATGACATCACTAGTTTAAAAATCGATGGAAAAGTTTTTCTTTTTGCTGACGATACCAGTATCACTTCGCTAGTTAAAGAGCACACTACCACACCGAAGCCCATTAAGGACTTGTGTAAGAACCTCGCAAAAAGACATTCTTTCCAGAAGATGGATCTGGTGAAAGACTGGCTGGTTAAGAACTCAATGGAACCAGTAGAGAAACTGTTAATAGAGAAGGAGACCCAGGTTGATATGGGAGCCGAAAAAACCGTGGAATGCGGTACCCAAACCGACGCATGGCACGGTCCCCCCAGCGCGGTCAGGATGACGAGTTTTGATGGAGTAAACTCTTACGAAGACTTTCAGAGGCACGCTCGCTTTGATTGGCCTGATTGGATCTTTAAAAAGACAAGCGTTGAAGTGCGGAACCCCCTTGACTCGGTCTGCAACGTGAAAGTTGTGGCCTTAGAGTCAAACGACCCAAATATGGCCCTGTCTATACAGAGATTATATAGGGACAGATACCCGGCTCTCTCCACCCTCGAAGGCGACTTCGAGGTGATGGAAAACTCCTATACGGTGAGAGTAGGCGGCGTAAGGAAAACGACGGAGGAGAGAATCGTTAAAGTAAAGGCCAATACACCGGAGAAAATATGGCTCGCCCTGGAGCGGGTCAGAGAAGAAACCAAGGCGGGAGACTCGGTGGCACTACATCACCTTAGTTTCATGCAGGTGCATGATTTGCGGAAGATGGCTGAAGTTATCTTCTCGAAGACGGAGGTAAGTAAGGTGCAGATCCATACTACGGCCACAAGGAAAGAAAGGCTCACCTATGGATTCATAGTCTCGAAGAAAGATTCGTCTTATTCACAATTACTCGAGGGGGTGGAGAAAGCTGTTGGGGACTCGAAGGCGAAAGATGCCATCCGTAGTCTGCGCAGCACTAAAGATGGGAACCTTCTTATTACTCTGGATAAGGACCAGGATGCAGCCAACAGCATCAAAACCGCCATCACTAACAAGGAGAGCGGGTTAACGGCCAAGATGGTGGGTGCGGAGAAGCAGGTCATCATACATATAAGAGGCATGACCGAAAATACTGAGGAATCACATCTAAAGGCAGCCATTAAAAAGGAATTGGGCACCTGGGAGCCCAGTTTCCTAATTAAGCAACTCAGACCAATGCGTAACAGTACCAAGGCGACCACGGTGGTACTAAGCGCACAGGCGGCCACGAAAATATTGGAAGTCGGACACCTCAAGGTCGGCCTCGTACGCTGCGAGGTGGAGAAGAGGTACATTGTGAAAAAATGCCAAAGGTGCTGGAGCTACCTCCATGAAAGTAGTAAGTGTAATGGACCCGACCGCACTGGGTGCTGTCAAAACTGCGGCAAGAAGGGGCATGCTTTCGATGCTTGCAAAGAAGAGGAGTTCTGCGCGGTGTGCGAGCAGTCGCACCGCATCGGCAGCGGGAGATGTCCTGCCTTCCGAGAGGCGCTTCAGAAAGTAAAGGCGGCGGACCAAGGTAGATCCTCCGAACCTTCCCCACCACTATTCAACCAGCGGCCGGCCACCGGAAATAAAGTCACTAAAACAAAACGCGCGGGGACTCCGTCTAAGGAAGATATTCCTACCCAAGATATCGCTGCTACTTCTCGCACGCAACAGGAGGAGACCGAAATAAATGAGGCCTTAAGCCGTCGCCCTCCTACTACAGAAGACCTGGAGAGGATGGATGACGAGGTGTTCAACGGAGGAGTGTTTACCGATGAAGGACTTTTGGATAATTACGATGTGATGCTAAATGAGGCCACAGAGAATTTGCGTCGTGTTAGGGAGACGACGAGTTCCCCCTTTCCACCCCCCCACCTAGGAAAGGGAACCTTGGATGTCTCAAACCCCCCTCAAGAACAATGCAGCGGTAGTGGCAGCACAAGTACGCTACCCCCCAAGGAGTCTTCCCATCAGAATGGCTCTGGGGCCGAGGAAAATGTAAGAAATGTCGATTAGTGTTCACCCATTCTGCTTTTACACTTCGGGGCTATTGGTTGGGTAGTTTTTCGTTACTAGCGCGATGACGACGGCGGCGAACAGACAGCTCAGGATTTTACAAGTGAATGTTGGTAGAGCCAAGGTGGCGCACGACTTGGTCTATGCGAAGGCCTTAGACATCGGGGCGGATCTGGTGATCGTACCAGAACCCAATAAAAATATCGCTAGTAAGTTTGGGTGGGTGACGGATGTGCTCCGCGACGTCGCTGTCCACCTTATCAATAAGAACGTGAGTATAAAAAAGATCCAAAGGAAGGAGAGTGTAGTCAAAATCAACTTAGTTGATGTGGCTATTATAGCCTGCTACATCTCTCCTAACGTCAACATGGCGGTCTACCGAGATAAGGTGGACAGCATCATGGAAGCTGCTCTGGTGGAAAAGGATTTCATCATAGCCGGGGATATAAACGCGAAATCCGTTCTATGGGGTTCCCCAAGGAACGACAGTAGAGGAGAGGTATGGAATGAGTGGATCTCCTCTCTCGATCTGGTCACCGCGAATAACGGTAAGCCTACTTTCGAGAGGGGGGATTCGCGCACCCATATCGACGTTACGCTGGTGTCAACCAAGTATTCCAGTAGGGTCACGAAGTGGGATGTGCTGGATGACAATCTATTCACATTCCACAAGTATATCTCCTACGAGATCGGATCCAGGGGGTCGACCAGTGGCGGTAGAAAGGTCATGACTTTCGATAGGGCAACCTTCATCGACCGTGTTAGGGATCTCCGCGGGGAGGTCCCTGACTTTGCCAGCCTTAGAGATGTCATGATACGCGCGCATAGGGCGAGCACGAGGCGCAACCAGATTCCGTATACGGTACCGTAATGGTGGAACGAGGAGGTACAAGCAACTAGAATTAACTGTTTCAGACTAAGACGCATCGCACAGAGGGACAGAACCCTGCAATCCAGGGACACATACAAACAAGCCAAAAAGGACCTCACCAAGGTCATCAGGAGGTCCAAACGTATGTGCTGGATGAACCTGTGCGATGCGCTCGAGGACGACATATGGGGCGAGGCCTACAGGATTGTCACTAAGGCCCTGCGTGTCGAAGCCCCATATAGACTCACCGAGAGTAGAACGAGAGACATTGCGGGCATCCTCTTTCCCAGGAAGCCTGATTTGTTCTTCGTGCCCGCCACATGTGAGCGCCCTGAAGCCGTCACTTCCATGGAACTCACCAGAGCAGTGGAAGCGATCAAGACTGGGAAGTCGCCGGGACCGGACCGTGTGCCGCCGGAGGCGGTTAAAATTTTGGTAGCAGCGCAGCCTGAGTTGGTCAGATCGGTACTGACCCAGCTCCTCACGGCTCAAATTTTCCCTGACGTTTTGAAGAGGGCACGCCTCACCCTAATTCCGAAGCCCGGTAAAAATCCGGAGGAGGCCAGCTCCTACCGACCGATCTGTCTCCTTGATAGTCTAGGCAAACTCTACGAAAACGTAGTTAAGAACCGCCTACAAGCGGAATTGGATGCTATAAACGCCATCTCTGATAGGCAATTCGGATTCAGGAAAGCCAGATCGGCGGTAGATGCTGTTAAGTTCATTACAGACCGCGTTAAAGCCACGGCGAGGAGGTGGGCAGTAGTGATCATGTTCGATGTTAAAAATGCATTTAACTCGGCAGGTTGGGGACATATAGTCCGCAGGATGGAGGCCCTCAACGTGTCGAGTTATCTGACAAACGTGATCAAAAGCTACCTAACTAATAGATACGTGTCTGCAGGTAACGACGACATTAAACTTACGGCAGGTGTTCCACAAGGGTCCGTCTTAGGCCCGACGCTGTGGAACATCCTCTACGACGACGTCTTAAATATACGATACGGTCGGGACTGCATCGCGGTTGCATACGCTGATGACCTGGCCATTCTCGTAACCAGCGATATGTACTCTGCCCTGCTAAGAAAAAACCCCGTATCTCCAAAATTTTAAAAATTGAGATTTTTGCACGATTTGAATAATTATGATTTTTATAACATATTCACATAGAAAAAAATCCGTATTTTACATTTCTAACTATTTTATGAAAGAAAATAGTTTCCCCGTAAACGCCAAAAATGACTATTATGCTTAGTATAAACCTGGCATTTAACGATTCATAGTAAAAACCGGGTATATGCTCAGCAGATACGGGTTTTTAACGTAGGATAAACGATATGCGAGGTTTTTTCTAAGAAACAGAGCAACCCCGCTAATAATAGCGCTGTCATTACAATGTTTTAACTAAGTATATTGTCGTGTAAATCGACATTGTATTATCTTGTTTTGACTTCTAAAGACGTTGTGTGCTATTTAATTAGTGTTGTTATTAGCGGAAAAGGTGGAAAATAATTCGTTTGGTAAGTTTACATTTTTATAATAAAATTTTATTAGATTAGAGGTAACCTAAATTGTTTTTTTTTATTTTCAAATGTTTAAATCATTTAACAATAAGATTGTTTTGTTAACAATTGGAAATATTTTAGTTGTAGAATCTTGACCTCAAAATATTAAAATTTAACACAAATCACTTAGATAGAATATGACTGGTTACTGAGTTACAGGGTGTTTTGCTTGTATGGTTGTTCGTTTTTTGATATGTTTCTTTTTTTATATAGTAGGAAAAATAAAAGAATACCCATGAACGATCGCATCAATCACATTTTATTAAGATAATTAATAATCTATCTCTCTCGTTTGTTATTTATTGAAAAAGAACAGCAAATACAATATATGTGATTGTATGTGATTGACGTGATCGTTCATGGGTATTCTTTCATTTTTCCGACTGTATATGCCTTTATATAAATATTTATATAGAACTATTATTTATTAGATATGTCTTCGAAGGCAAAGACAATGATTGCAATGGCGCAAAAGGTAACTGAATTGGACCCAACGTCGAATTCCTCTATTTACAAAGATGATATTCAGCTAGGTGTTCTGGAATCATTACCGTATCCCTTAACTTCTATCACAGTAGAAATAGACATGGTTGAACCAAATAATACTGATGGATGTTTTTAATTGGCCGTTAAAACATGTAATTTGAATCGTGTGGTGGTGAAAGAAATGGGAGTTTCCGATTTTTTTATCTGGAAAGACGTATCATCACAGTCGAAATTAAAAAAGGCAGAGTCACGTGTTTACTTATCACAAGTTGCTAAAGTAATTTTAAAGAGAGAGAGCAAAACTTTACACGTTAAAATTGACGATAACGAAGAGTTGATGGAGATTGACTTTTTGCAGAGCAGAGTGTTAACATCTGGGATAAAGGACCCCTCACCTGGGACCACACCTTCTGGGATTTCTCAGAGTACAAAGGACCAAATAATAAAAAACTTAGGTGAAATTATACCTGAGAACCGTCATCAATTTTGGGAAGAATTACCAACATTAAAATTACCGATTAAAAATAATTAATTTTCATTAATTCAATAATTTTTTGTATTTTTAAATAAAAATTTTCATAAAAACATGTTTTATTCACAAATCTTCATAGAAAATATCATTAAAATATTTAAATGTTTTGCCTCTCGAGGCAGTTATATAAATTTTATAATAATTACATAGTTAAAACCACGCATAAGACAAATTTGGATTATACGTGGTTTTAGCTAAGTAAATTTGAAATAATTCTTTGCATTCTTAGACCGTATGTCGCGTAACTAATGTCCATATTGTAATTTTGCAATTTTTATTTTTGAAATAAGTTAACTATGATGCTACATACTCTACCCTAAATGATTTTATGTTATTATTCTACCAAAAGTACAACGGATTAAATAAAAATCTTTAATCGCGTTTTTCTCAAAACTCGCTATAGTGGAGATACGGGGTTCTCTCTTAGTAGGGCAGTACTGGGAGGTGGTTAGTACGGCCGAGATGTGTTTCAGGCGGGTGAATGCCTGGATGAACGAGAACGACCTTGAACTCGCAGGCGGTAAGACAGAGGTGGTTATCCTAAAGGGACCTAGGGATAGACCGGACCTGTTGTTCCATTTTGGAAACAGCGAGGTCAAGTCGAGCCTCTGTGCCAAATATCTTGGCGTGGACCTCGACAAAGGGCTGGGATTCACCAAACACCTCGCAAGGGTGGTGAGGAAGGCCGAGGCACAAACTGCAGCTCTCCGGAAAATAACACCAAATATCGGAGGGCCAAGTAGTGCCCGGAGAAGACTGTACCTACACGTCGTACAGTCTACCCTTCTCTATGGGGTTCCGGTCTGGGTTGAGGTTCTACGTCACAAGAAATACAGAGATATGATAAACAAGGCACAAAGAAAGCCTCTGTTGAATGTAGTAAGCTCATACAAGACTGCATCAACCGTGGCTCTACAGGTGATCGCGGGCGCCCCTCCCATACATCTGCTAGCTAAGGAACGCCAGTTCCTATATGAGCACCGCCACGGCCACTTACCAGAGGTAAGATCGGCCGCACGACAACAACTCCTGGCGGACTGGCAGCTGGAATGGGAGGCGGAATCTACCAAAGCCCAGTGGACCAAAAGGCTGATCCCGAACGTAGAGTCGTGGTACGCCTGCGAGTTCAAGAGAGTAAATTTTTACTTTACACAATTTTTGACCGGTCATGGATCATTCAGGGCATTCACCCACAGGATCGGGAAGTCGGACGACGACCTGTGCCGGACCTGTCGCGTGAGGGAAGACGCAGAACACTGCGTTTTCCAGTGCAGCGTCTTTGCTCACGAGCGGGTCAGGCTACGTAGTAGGTTTGGCGACATCGGCCCTAACAATATTGTTAATTTTGCGGTCGGAAACAAGGCGGATTTCGAGGCCATAATTGACATTATAACCGGTATAGTTAAGAGAAAATCCGAGTTGGAACGACTGGAGCAGAATGGGTGAGGCGGGTCAACACAATAGTTGTAAAATAAAAAAATAAATATAAAAAATAAAAAAAAAATAAAAAAAAAGCAAAATAAGAAATAATAAAAAAAATAATCCGCGTCAGAAAAATATGACCCTAATTCTTCTAGGGCTCATTCTATCCGCCATACTACAGAACAGTCACCCAAGCCCTGCCGTCTTCAGGCAGGGGTTGGCCCACCTTCCTCCGTGTAGGAATCAGACTTTTCTCTATTTAGTCCTACCGTTTCTAGGCTGGAAAATAGACCCTTAAATGAACCAATGCTTCTGGTTACTTTCTTTCAGACAGCTCGGGATATCCCCATGCATCGCTCCCTAAGGAGCACGTCCAGGGATATTCCGGGTCGGAAGAGGGGGTGGTTTTAGTTGGTAGGCGGCTGGTCATGGGGGGCATGCGGGACGCACGGGCCATATTGTGGCTGGCGCGCCCTAGCGTGTTCTCCTTTCCTGTCCGAGTCCAACAGTACTAGGGACACCTTCCCTAGTCTGCTAAGAGCGTTCCACCTCAGTCCAAAAAAAAAAAAAAGTATCACTTGGAGCAACTCAAATATCGCAACTCTTCATGCTACTATAACTTCTGATCTACTCACAATAAAATCCTGGTCAGATTCTAATTTACTCTCTTTTAACGTAGATAAAACAGTCGCATTACCCTATAAAGGAACTCTTCAACCCTTACCTCTTCATAACAGCCAGATCAGTATCGTTGATTCTGTAAAGTTTCTTGGTATTTTTTTAGATAGCAACCTTAAATGGTCCCTTCATATCGATGTGTTAAGCAAGAAACTATCCTCAGCTTGCTTTGCAATAAGATCTGTCTCGAAGGAAATGGATTTAGCCTCTTCCAAAATAACATACTTTTCATTGTTCAAGTCCCATCTTCGATATGGTCTGCCTTTTTGGGGTTTTGGTACAGCTGCCCAATCCGATGTTATTTTTAAATTGCAAAAAAGAGCAATCAGATATCTGTTTGGCCTCAGAAGAACAACACATTGCAGAAGCTACTTTAAAGATCACAGAATTCTAACATTACCTTCTTTATATATTTTAGAAACTGTTTGCTTAATTCGTAAACATCTACATGTCTTTCCAGAAAGACCTAGACATGACTATTCCACCAGAAATTCTACTTTTGACATCTATTTACCGATCCCGTCCAGTGAGTTAGTAAAGAAATCTATATTATATTCTGCAAAAAAACTATACAACCATCTCTAAAATGACAAAAGCCTATTTATCTGAAAGACCATATTATTCAATAGCAGAGTTTCTTAACCAATAACTAAGAAATTGCAGTATTCTTATGTATAAGTAGAATCTTAATATATATTTGAGTGTCATATGCAGCAGCATAACTTATTAAATCACTTATTAAATTTCTTAAGGTAGATTACGCAATTTGCAATTTTTTAAAATTTTGCAATAGATTGTTACTGATTTTTATTTGATTTTATTATGTTTTATTTATATTGACGATTTGTATAATTTTAGTAAATTGTATTTGTTATTTTTTTTTATTTATGATTCTTGTAAGCTTTGTCTATAAAATTGTTAAATTTTTCATGACAATAAAGCATATTTCTATTCTATTCTATTCTATTCTAAATTCCAATACGATACGAAACAAAACTTCAACGAAAACTCGAATTAAAAAAAAACCGTTTTTTTATCGTAGTCTTAGAAAAACCACCGGTAGAGACGTTTTGTGCTACAATTAATATTATAATTCATTTGGGCGTATTAATTAAACGCTTTTCTTCAGTTCAATCGTTTGGGTTACATCTTTAGACGTTAATTTGACCGCCTTTTCTTCAATGCAAATGACTGAAAATTTGCAGACATATGCATTCGCGAGAACAATACGCGAATAGTCAATAAAATTTTTTTTATGTTTATTAATTGTTTAAATAAAAAACCGATTTTAACGGATAATGCTTAAATTCTCTTGTTTTTTACAATGAAAAAACTTGAAACTTTTACAGATTGTAGCTAATTATATGAACTATGCATAATTTCACTTTTTACGTTAATTGTTTACGTTATGCTTCATAAATAAACAATAGAGTTTCAAAGTTTTTGCAGATTCCGACTACTTTTCATGTTTGTACATCATATGTTTTATACATATTTTAATAAACAGGACGATATATTTTAATGTTTGAAAAGTGTAAGACAAAAAAGTAAAAAATAAAAAAAATATGGAAAAATGTTTTTAAGACACGCTTTTCTTAAGTTACGAGTGACTAAAATTAAAAATATTATAAAAAAAAACAACTAAAAAGCAAAAACTAAAAAAAAGCCACGCTTTTCTTTGACGAATGTGTTAGATTTTTTCATTTTTTTTTAGTTTTTGCTTTTTAGTGGTTTTTTTATATTTTTAATTTTAGTCACTCGTAACTAAAGAAGAGCGTTTCTTAAAAATTGTTTTTTCATATTTTGTTTTTTTTTCATCATCACAACTTGCTTAATTTGATGCTATCAACTTCTTATGAAGCTCATTTGATAGGTAGGACAAGTATTTAGTAGGTATATTTTATAAAATGCATCTTTTATCGTTATTTAAGCTGGAATACTTAGATAGTGAGTATTTGTCTAAAAGCATAAATATATTCAATTACCCATAACTCACTCTAAATAATTAATATTAAATGGTCGTTTAAGTAAGGACTGTATTCAGTTTTTTATTATCGTCAATTTTAAGCATAATAACTTTTTTGTAAAGCTTATAGTTTTTGAGTTATTTGTGAAAAACCGCTTTAGAACATGCACTTTTTTCACGAACAATTAAAGTTTTTGATCTTTAATAACTCAAAAGTATTGACCTATTTTAATTACTTGATATAACAACTTTTGCTTAGAATTTGTCTTTCTACTGATTTGTAGTGTTATTTCTAATACAATAATTTTCACCCCCGAGAAGGGGTGGTATCCATCCCTAGGGTAAAATCGCAAATTTGCAACGTATTTTGCAACAACGCCTTTGTCACTTTTATTTCCTGATGGATCCTCTAACTACTCACCAATTTTCATAAAAGGCTATGGAGGTTCAACGAAGTCGGAGGTCGGAGGTTAAAACCTTCAGTGACTGCACTATTTGTATTTTAGGTACTTTTAATACTTTGTGAAATGAATATACATTAAAAGATTACATTGGAAATCATTCGCCGTATTACGTATTCGTTTTGACACTATCAGTTTTACCAATTTAGTTAAAAATATGTGTAAACTAATCAAATCAATATTATTTAGTTTACCATGGGTAATATAAATATGTCCAAGTTTTTGAAAATTATCTATAAATTATTAAAATCTAGCAGTGAAGTGAATCGGTGACCCTGAAAATATCTTTATAGTTGGAGAATAGTAAATTTTTCGAACATATTCATTTTTTATACACAATAAACATTGGTAGTGCTCATTCAGATTTGCGTATTTGTAAGTATCAAATACTTTTTGTATTTTTTTTGTCGAAATGTCCTTTTACTCCAAGGAAATAAGCTAGAAATAGACCATGTTCGGGGCACTCAAAGATCCAGGTAGCTGACTACTTTTTTTATTTATTGTAGACCTATAGGAAGAAAACCTACCTAATTCCTGCCTAGAGTTTGAGTCCGTTTTTAATTATTAACAATTTAGTGCAAAAATGTCGTTTTTTTATTTTTTACACCCAATTCAAAAGCTAAACAGTTGACATAAAACTACAAAATTTAGTTTTTTAGAACATTGAAAATCCTTCAAAATGCCGCTTTTTGAAAGTTAAAAAGTTAATTTGTTGCTACGCAAACTGCCAAATCAGTGAAAATCATTATTTGTTAATAACTTTTACTTAATTTAACTTAGAACTTTTCTGTTTTACCCAATGTTGGGTATTGGGGTACCAAACCCTCAAAATTTGAGACCGATCCATTAATTAGTTTAAAAGTTATTCGATTTGTTTATCCCAGAGGTCTTTATTTTGTAATAACATAAAACAGAAAATAATGAAGATAGGGCAATTCGGCGTATGCCAAATGAAAGTAAAAAGTCGTACTATTAAAATGTACTAAAAAAAGATAAAAAATTATCATATTATAGTCAAAAATCCTAAAGACAAATTTTTCAAATTTTGTAGTTTATAAACATTTAGAATAACTTTAAAAATAAAAAGGAAAAGATTCCTCTCATTGGCTGTATACCATAATAAAAAACTTACTAATGAAGTAAAAACCTCACGTGTAGGTAGATGGTATATAATTTATTAAAAAAAATTTTCTAAAATGATCCAAAATGGATAAAATCACACAAACGTTTTCGGACCAATCAGTCCATCATCAGGTGGTAGAAACCTAAAATAAGCAAACCACTCCATTAAAAAAAAGGCCAAGATGAAATTTTGACTGTCTGAAAGTTAGGAAATTACAACATGTGGTTACTTACTTTAGATCCAAAGTAGTTGGAACTAGCTACATATTTAGGTCAAAAGACCTTAATATTATAATAATTATGCCATTTCGGCTACAAAAATGTCGACAATAAGTCGATGTCACAAGAAATTAAAATGCAGCGGTATTACAAAGTGGTCTTCATCTTGGCTTCAAACGGACAGACTGAAATATGACATTAAACGGATATTGACAAGACCTTCTAGGTAGGGAATTTTATGTGTATGTAGTTATATTGTATTTTAGAAATGCAAAAAATATTTCTATATTTACTTAAGAGGATCGGTACGTATTTTCGGCTGCAATGCAATTCAAATGGGGATTCATTTTTTTTCGAATCCTGAGAAAACTAATAAGTATTTTTGAAAAATTTAAACGCAGAATGAAAGATCACGTTATTAGCGAGGGCCGAAAGTCCCTGAAAACTTATATAATGTTTATTTTAATAAGTTACAGGGGTGAAAAACTAAGAGAAAATTTAGTGTGATTTTTAATTTCAAATATATCATTCAAAATAAACTTTTTATTTATTCTAAGGGACTTTCGGCCCTCGGTAATAATTTAGTCTTTCATTCTGCGTTTAAATTTTTCAAAAATATTTATTGGTTTTTTCAGGATTCGAAAAAAATAAACACAATGCCGTGGTAATATTTTCCAAATCTATCTTTGTCTTACAACGCACTCAGCCGAATATAATATTGTCAGCATATATTGTCAGTCAGACACTGACAATCAGTGACAATTTTAAATATTTGACATTGCATCGGGAATATGTTGAGTTATTGATTAAATATTATTGAAATATAGTGTATTTGATAAATAATTGATTTAAGACGTGAACTTAATAAAAAGTTATTTATTGTGTATTATTTGTGGAAGATCCAAGCAGAGAATACATCAGGATAATATATTCTGTGATCCAAGTATTTTGTTGTTAAAGATGTTCAAAATTGTAAGCGTTCCATAACAATATATTATTAAAAAATCACTTTAACACTTTTCCTCTTTTCTCGATTGAGTATTAGTCTTTGTTGTACAAATAAATTATTACAATCACTGAATACATAGTTAGTGAAAAAATTATCACATTTATTAACTGAATTAATAATTTCCAATTATAAAAATAACAGTTATCCAAGAACATTCAAAACCCATCTCTTGAAATTAATGATGACATTTTCAAGTAGAATGACATTCTAGTAATGTTTACATGTCCATACCAGTGTGAATTTTACTACGCGTAATTTGCCGTGTAAAGACAGAAAAAGTAGGGATACACGTAAAATATTTGCGAATTATGTACCCATAGCCTTAACTGAATGAATTTAATTAGATATTAAATGAATGAGTGAGAATAAACAATTTAAATTAATAGTCACATAAAATTATTTATGATAATTTCATGACGGTGAAAGCGAAAATTTTGCCAACAAGGTAATGTCGTCACTTGGTAAAAAAGAAGAACAAAATGAAAAAATAAACTGAAGAAAAATAAAAATAAAAAGAAATTTACTAGATGATAAGTATGAGGTAAAAGAATTAGTGAATAAATCTGGAGTTTGGCTATTATGAAATCTAATTTAGTTAAAATCATAGTGTAACAGTATAACTGGTTGTCTAAATTCAAGTAGATATATTAGGGTGAATAAAACAAAACTAAGTAAAATACTATGGTTTAACGGAATTGAGATTAAAGTTCTAAATGGATGTATTATTTAAGTGAAAGTACTGTGAGCTGTAAATAAAACAACGATAAGAGAAAGTTAATATGGTGTGAAGTAAATAATAATAAGATGCCAAATTATCGTATAAAATTATGTGAAAATAAAATTAAAATTAAAAATAAAATAAAAATATAGAGGGAATAAAGCGAGGGTGAAAATAAAGGTCGAAATGTTGCATTATAAAATAAAACAAAAATTGTAGGCCTTGAATTAATGGTTGTCTAACTTGAAGAGAGATTGAAAAAAATGAAAATTAGGAAAAGAAAATAAATTAAAGTTAAAAAGAAAATGAACATTTTATGTGGTCACTGGACCAACAGAGACATGAAAACCTACGCATACCTCCACAAAGGATAGGAGGCACGCAAAGGCACACACATATCTGTCAGCTCAATGATCACATAATAATCATGACAAATTGGCACAATTGTTCTCACAATAACATTATAGGTAATGGTGTGATAAATATATAGTAAAAAAGTAGAGGAAGGTCTTGCTTGTTATGTATAACAAAGCTAATAAAAAGCAAAATGAAAATGTTTGTGGTCAACAAACTGACTGAGATAAACATGCCCAAACCTACCTCCACAAAAGATAGGAGACATGTAAATGCACACACATATCTGCCAGTCCAATGATCACAAACACTAATAACGACAATTTAACTTAGGTGAACTAAAGGATTGTTTATTAGAGGTGTCCAATAACCACCAGCAACCGAACCACAACAAAAAACCTGTTTATTAGAATAAAAGGTAAATAGTTCAGAAAAATATATTGTAAATGGATGGAGGGTTTGTGAAATGTTATTAAGTAACATGTAGTTAGGTAAAGTTATGGATTTGGAGTTATCAAGCTGAAAAATAAAGAATGTCCTAAAATAAAAATGAAGAGAAATATCATGTGAAGCATGGACCCAGTGGAAATAAAAATAGATGTATTTCGAAAATTATGAATTGAGTGAAAAAGGTTAATTCTAAACTATGGAAATAATTGACGGTGTATAGGAGTAAAGTCACGGTTTAATGAAGTTTGACGATTAACACAATTGGGGCTAGTACGTATGTCCTTGATAATCTCCAAATCTTCACACAAATCTAATCTGAGTGTATTTTTATCTTGAATGTTGTGGATCAAAGAAACCCCTTCTGGAACCTTGAGATGATGTTTATTGACTTTAAGATGATGGGAAAAAGCAGAAATATTGTCACGTTTAGAGTGTTCAGAAGTTCGAACTGCAAGAGACCTATAAGTTCTGCCAACGTATGTAGCATCACAGTCAGAACATGACAATTTATAAACACCACTGCGATTAATATAGTGGATGGAGTCTTTGGTGTTGGATAGGATTTTACCAAGAGTGTTATGTACTTTAAATGAAATATTAATATTGTCAGAGCTACTAAGTATATGTTTAATCTTTTCAGAAATTGATGAGTTATGGAATGGTAATGATCTATATAAAGGAGGGATGGTTGGGTTAGAATTGTAAGCCGACTGCCGGAGGAGATTGGACTTTCTCTTACGAATAAGTTTATCAATGATATCAGGACTGTAGTCATTGTTTACAGCTATTTGTTTAATTATATTGAGTTCTTTGTTGAATTCATGAGTTGAAAAAGGAATAGTGTATAGTCTATGTATGAAACTTCTAAAAGCTGAATATTTATGGGAGAGAGGGTGATTGGAGGATGCGTGAATGACATGATCTGTTTGTGTAGGCTTGCGATAAATACCAAAGTTGAATTGATTATTAAGTCTGGCAATGGACAGATCTAAAAAATTGATGGCATTAGAAGACTCTAGTTCCATCGTGAATTTGATGTTTGGATGAAGTTGATTAATTTTTGACAGAAGAAAATTAGCTGTGTCGGAATTCCCTAGGATAAAGACGAGACAATCATCCACATAACGGAACCAGTGTAGGATTTCAGTGTTTTTCATGCTATAATTGGATTCTAAGTTATCCATAAAAACATCATCTAAGAAAGGAGATAAGCAACTGCCCATTGCTAAACCATCAGGTTGTTTATAAATGTGATTTATGTGACTATTAATTTAAATTGTTTATTCTCACCCATTAATTTAATATCTAATTAAATTCATTCAGTTAAGTAAATATAAAAATATTTTTTGCATTTCTAAAATACAATATAACTACATACACATAAAATTCCCTACCTAGAAAGTCTTGTCAATATCCGTTTAATGTCATATTTCAGTCTGTCAGTTTGAAGCCAAGATGAAGACCACTCTGTAATACCGATGCATTTTAATTTCTTTTGACATCGACTTATTGTCGACATTTTTGTAGCCGAAATGGCATAATTATTATAATATTAAGGTCTTTTGACCTAAATATGTAGCTAGTTCCAACTACTTTGGATCTAAAGTAAGTAACCACATGTTGTAATTTCCTAACTTTCAGACAGTCAAAATTTCATCTTGGCCTTTTTTTTAATGGAGTGGTTTGCTTATTTTAGGTTTCTACCACCTGATGATGGACTGATTGGTCCGAAAACGTTTGTGTGATTTTATCCATTTTGGATCATTTTAGAAAAAAATTTTTAATAAATTATATACCATCTACCTACACGTGAGGATTTAACTTCATTAGTAAGAACTTTAAAAATATTTAAAAATATTGTCCCTAGAAACAATCATTTTACATATTAGAAAAGATGGTATTTTACACTACTTGTTAAAAATGTCAATCGGTGACTAGTCGTGGTAAGTGAAAGGGGAGCTGGGAGCCGGCAAATGCATGAGTTCAAAAAACTAAAAAAGGCAACTTAAAACTAGTATAATTTTCTATATCTCGGGATCTACTGAATATATTTTGATCTTTCTTTTTTTAGTGTGTATGTAATTTTCTGTAAATTACAAATATGCAATTCGTCTATTTGAAATTTGACATTTATTAATTAATAAACACTCTAATTTGTTTAAACAATTTTTGAAAAAATATTTTTTTAATCATGGAAAAGTTAAGGTATACTTTAATAAATAAATTATCTTCAATAAATAATTATCTAATAAAAATATGATTAAAAAAATAGATTTTTGTAGAAAAATGTTTTTTCAAGAATGGTTTAAACAAAGTAGACTGATTAAAAATTTGTAAATTTATAAACAAATTGCATATTTGTAATGTACGTAGCAATTACATACAAATTAAAAAAATAAAGATCAAAATCCATTGAGTTGATCCGGAGATGCAGAAAAATGTATTAAGTTAGAAATTGCTTTTCGGTATTTTAACTCGGTGGATTCGTAGGTTCCCCCTAGTAACCGTTTGAACTACATTTTTGAAAAATCGTAGAGAATTCTGTGAAGATACAATGTTTGCACGAATTTTTTTACCAAAAAAACACACATCCCATTCTTTAAAATGGCATCAATGCAATTTTTTAATTAGTATAAACAAATTAGCTGTGAATTAAAAAAAAACACATGGCTTACTTTGTCCCAAATGAACCAAGGCCAAATTTTTTATTTAAAAATTTATGTTAAAATGCTTGCTTTTCGAATATATAAAAAGTTTGTTCCTACGGACAATATTTTTAAAGTTATTCTAAATGTTTATAAACTCCAAAATTTTAAAAATTTGGCATTAGGATTTTTGACTATATTAGATAAGTTTTTTATCTTTTTTTAATACATTTTAATAGTATCACTTTTCTACTTTAATTTGACATACGCAGAATTGCCCTATTTTTATTATTAAACGCTTTTATTTAGTTCAATAGTTTGGGTCAAATTTTTAGACGTTAATTTGACTGCCTTTTCTTCAATGCAAATGAATGAAAATTTGCAGACATATATGTATTCGCGGGAACAATACACGAATAATCAATAAAAAAAAAATTTTCATGTTTATTAATTGTTTAAATAAAAAAACCATTTTAATGGAAAACGCTTAAATTCTCTTGTTTTTACAATGTAAAAACTTGAAACTTTTACGGATTGTATAGCTAATGATATGAACAATACATAATTTCACTTTTTACGTTAATTGTTTACGTTATGCTTCATTAATAAACAATAAAGTTTCAAATTTTTTGCTGATTTCGACTACATTTCATGTTAGTACATCATATGTTTTATACATATTGTAATAAACATGACGATATATTATAATGTTTGCAAAGTGTAAGACTAAAAAGTAAAAAATAAAAAAATATGAAAAAAAATTTTTTCAAGAAACGCTTCTCTTTAGTTACGAGTGACTAAAATTAAAAATATTATAAAAAAACCAAATAAAAAGCAAAAAATAAAAAAAAATTGAAAAATCACACATTCGTTAAAGAAAAGCGTGGGACGAAAACCGTTTATTCGATGAACACGCGCCACGCTTTTCTTTGACGGATGTGTTGGATTTTTTAAAATTTTTTTTATTTTTTGCTTTTTAGTTGATTTTTTTATAATATTTTTAATTTTAGTCACTCGTAACTAAAGAAAAGCGTTTCGTAAAAAAATTTTTTTTTCATATTTTTTTATTTTCTGTCTTATGCTATTGCAAAATAAAGGACTCTGGGATAAACAAATGGAATAACTTTTAAACTAATTAATGGATGGGTCTCAAATTTTGAAGGTTTGTTAAGTACCAAAATACCCAACTTTGGGTGAAACCCTAAAATTTTAAGTTAAATTTAGTAATAGTTATTAACAAATATCGATTTCCATTTATTTTGCAATTTGCGAAGCAACAAATTAACTTTTTAACTTTTAAAAATTGGCATTTTAAAGGTTTTTCAATGTTCTAACAAATTAAATTTTGTAGTTTTATGTCAACTGTTTATCTTATGAGTAGGGTGCAAAAAATCGAAACAATCGCGGTTTTTGCACTAAATTGTTAAAAATTAAAAACGGACGCGAACTATAGGCAGGAAACCGGTAGGTTTTCTTCCTATAGGTCTACAATAACTAAAAAAGTAGTCAGCTACCTGGATCTTTGAGTGTCCTGAGAAAATCCTTATTTCTCTGGACTATTTGTTAGGAATGATATCACAAATCAGTCAAATATCGTTAGGCCAATGACACCATAAGTTTCGCAGTCTTGATTACATTATGCAACAAATTTTCTATTAAGACTACTTTCTTGTTAAAAAGTTCGTTCTTTTGGCATACGTGTATACACTTATATACAGTGCTAGTCAAAAGTCCGTACCCCCCTCGTATCTTTTGAACGGTTATACCTATAATAGTGAAATTTGGAGGGAGGAAATAAACGTACGTAAGTTTCTTAACTAGTTATGACAAGTGACTTAATACTGACAGGTGACGTTACAGAGCCACTGTGACCGATAATTTTAAATGGGACCTTATGGCAAGTGATACCTCGTTTGAACGGTATTTAAAATACCTATTCAGTTATACTAATTTTTTTGGGTTTAAGTCAATTTTGATTTTGGTGAATACAATAAATAAATATAATATTGTAGTTTCGAATTTAATTAATAAAAATTCAAATGTCCGCCTATGGATTTTTTGTCAAGAAAGTTGACGTTTTTTAATTCTCTAGTAGTTTTTACGTCAACGTCAACCTGTTTGACAAGTAATCATAGGCGGAATTTTGAATTTTTATTAATTAAATGCGAAACTACAATTTTATATTTATTTCATTTGTACATCAAAATTAGCTTAAACTCAAACAAAACTAGCATGACTGAATAGGTATTTTCAATACCTTTCAAACGAGGTATCACTTGCCATAAGGTCCCATTTAAAATTATTGGTCACAGTGGCTCTGTAACGTCATCTGTCACTATTACGTCACCTGTCATGACTAGTTAAGGAGCTTACGTCCGTTTATTTCCTCCCTCAAAATTTCACCATTATAGGTTTAACCGTTCAAAAGATACGAGGGGGGGTACGGACTTTTGACTAGCACTGTATAACACTTATTCCAGCGCACTGTATGACGACTACGTGTATGTTATTATTTATTTATTTATTTTAGGTTTACACCCTTAATTCACATAATCCATATTATGTACAGTACGGGAAGATAATTCAAGGAGAACAAATACTTTACATAATTATACATATACATAGAAGTTTAAAATGTTAATTCAAGGAATATTGAATGTGACCCTTTGTGCACTTTATGCCCTTCCAGGTAAGGCCATTTAGTATAATTCAAGAATCATTATTTATCATATTATTTAAAAAGTTCTTCAGTCAGGGTGACGCTCGCCCGCTTCTTCTTTTTATTGCGTTGTTTTCTATTGAAGCTGTGTGATCCAAATGACAATTGTAGCTTACGGAAAAGGTCTGATTTTGTAAAAAAAATTTTCATGTTCATTAATGTTTTCCTGGTTTAGTCGATTCTTGATAGGATTTATTTTTTAGGGTTACGCTGGGTGTTGATATTTGCTCCCAAATTTGGAAGTTATCTGTTCTATTACTTTCCCGTGGTGTATAGATGTACATTTATTAATAAAAATAAAAACCTTATCTTAATAAAAATAAAAACCTTATCTTATACATATAAGGTAGATTAGGCAATTTGCAATTTTTTTTTAATTTTGCAATAGATTGTTACTGATTTTTATTTCACTTTATTATGTTTTATTTATATTGACGATTTATATAATTTTAGTAAATTGTGTTTGTTATTACTCTTATTTATGCTTCTTGTAAGCTTTGTCTATAAAATTGTTAAATTTTTCATGACAATAAAGCATATTTCTAATTCTAATTCTAATCTTGTAAAAGGTATGTTTTAAATCCCGAAAAAGGATTGTATCACAACATAACGTTTTCGGAATCAATATTCCATCATCAGTGTTATCACAGGCCACATTACATGTTTTAAGCCACCATGATATATGGATAAAAACCCTTAAGTTGTTTTAAAATTGTGAAGTTTATATTATATTATAAAATTTTAAGGGATGTTAAAAATATTCCCAGATTAACTCCCGGCATCACAATATAACATCAACCATATTGGGTGTAATATTTAAAGGTAGGGCCTCACATGGCAGAGTAAAGTCCTATATTTAAATATAACAACCAATATGGTTGATGTCATGTGACGCCGCGAGTTAATCTGGGAATATTTTTAACATCCCTTAAAATTTTATAATATAATGTAAACGGATGATGAAGTATTGATTCCGAAAACGGTCTGTTGTGATATAACTCTTTTTAGGGATTTTCACTATATATACCGGGTGTTTGGTAAATAATGGGCCATTGCTTAACCCTAGATTATCGAGGTTAAAATAGGTCGATTTAAGCTAACTTATCTTAGTATAAAAGTTGGTAATAACCTAAATACAGGGTGTCAAAGTTAAAGATTTATTTGACTTATTTTTGAATATTTCCTGACACGCATGGGACAACACGAAATTTGGTAAGTGGTGCTGGTATTGTACAATCAACTAAATTATGTTAAACAAACGTTTCTGGCTACTATCAGGGGCGTACGACGGGGGAACGTGAATATTTGACCCTTCCCAACTTCTGCGCCACTGGCGAAATTGCTATTTTAGTACAATTTTTTTATTCTCAAATACTTTCTATGTAAAAAACAAACTCTTCATTCGTAACGATAAAGTCATTAGTTTTCGAGATATTTGAAGCTAAAAACGAAGTAGCATAACATATTAATCAAAATAATTGTGCCTTTTCATTTTTAACTTCAAATATCCCCAAAACTAATGACTTTATCGTTACAAATGAAGAGTATATTATTTGCAGAGAAAGTATTGGAAAATCTAAAAATTATGCTAAAGTAGCAGTTTCATCAGTGGCGCAGAATTTGGGAAGGGTCGTTACGAATTGAGAGTATACTTTTTACATAGAAAGTATTGGAGAATCAAAAGATTGCACTAATATAACAATTCCGCCAGTGGCGTAGAATTTGGGAAGGATCAGCCATTCACGTTCCCCCGTCGTACGCCTGTGGTAGTAGCCAGAAACGTTTGTTTAATATAATTTAGTAGATTGTACAGTACCAGCAGCACTTACCAAATTTCTTGTTGTTGTGCCATGCCTGTCAGAAAATATTCAAAAATAAATATAACAAAAGTTTAATTTTGACACCCTGTATTTCGGTTAATATCAACTTTGGTACTAAGGTAAGTTAGCTTAAATCGACCTATTTTAAGATCAGGAATCTAAAGTTAAGCTATGACCCATTCTTTACCAAACACCCTGTATATATCTATATAGGGATTTTTATTTTTGTTATACTTCTTTAGAGGCGATTGAGAGTGAATTTTTATTATCCCACACGCCTGCGCACACCGACAGTATGGAGTTAGCTGCTAAATCCTTTAATTTATGTATGCATCAGCGCAAATATCCAATGTCTTTGGATTTGTCTTGCTCGGGAGTAAGATAATAAGTATTATTAAAACATTTTTATTTTTATACTTCACTTGATCTATTTGTCACCGTGGTTTGTAATTACGTCCAAGACGTCGTGGACACAAAGTCCTGATGGGTTAAGGCCCATCCTTGAATAATGTAACTGAAAAATATATCTATTTCAAAAATTTCTTTTAATACAAAACAAAATCTATTCATGAAGTAATACTCTTTACGTCAATCTGATGTTTCCTCAACACCAGTTCAAAATTTCTATTATACAATACAC